>NC_091184.1:32619066-32644066 GCF_040958095.1 Procambarus clarkii | reverse complement strand
TTTTCTTCATTTAAAGATAAACACTAAAGCAGTTTCATCACAAGGAAATATTACATGTATTCAGAATTAAAGTTCAGGTAATTACAAATTAATAACTTAATCAAAATATGTGAATCAAACTATATGAAACAAAATATGTGAATAAGAATATATGAATCAAACTATGTGAATCAAACTGTGTGAATCAAACTGTGTGAATCAAAATATGTGCGTTTGGACTCAGGAAAAGGCAAGCAATGCAGCCGTCCTCATAAACAAAGGCCAAAGTCCATTCCATCCACCCGCCAACCCCCTGTTTATGGTTGAAAACTGGTTTACACGCGACTCACAACTGATGACGTTCAAACACTTCCGGAACAAGTGCTTCACTGAAAACATTTGTTCGAACCACAACTCTGTAAATGCTTCACTCACGTACTACAGATACAAATAATCGCCAACAGAACCTAAACACCTAACCTAACCAATGCTTAAATATGCACAGTATGCTAATATATACCAATATTAATTTATATTGAAAAATCCTATTTTGAATGAACAGCATGTTTAAATGGATGAATGCGTCTTTGGGGTCGACTTGGATGGAATGGACTTGGTCAGAGGATGGGTTGAGCAATGAAATGCAATAAAGAACATAGTAGAATGCAAAGAAATGCAGTCAACATAGAAATACAACATTGATATCAACGTAGATACACAACAATGAAATACAATCAACGCAAGATACGCAACAAAGTCAAACAATGACAAAATATACACACAAATACAACATATTTAATACAAACAACAGCACTAACCAAAAAAATGTAAACATAATACAGTATTTATAAAGAGCGGTGTAAACAGTCAATAATGCTAACCATAAACATTGACACAAAATTGTTTACAAAAATATAAACACTAGCAAAAAAAAACAGTAAACAATTAAAATAAACAAAAAATATGCAAAGAAGTCATGAATACAACGTTAGACTATAATTACAAATTGTAATCATAATTATTATTAATAATAATTTTAGTATTATGAATCAAATTTCCACATAAGGAAATTAAAAATTAGCACTAAGACCATCAATCATGAACACACACACACACACACACACACACACACACACACACACACACACACACACACACACACACACACACACACACACACACACACACACACACACACATACACACACACACACACACACACACACACACACACACACACACACACACACTTGAAATTAGTAATTTCAAAGCGTTATATGACAAAGAGTGCTGGGAAGACGGGGCACCACGAGCGTAGCTCTCATCCTGTAACTACACTTAGGTAATCACACACACACACACACACACACACACACACACACACACACACACACACACACACACACACACACACACACACACACATACATCTTGGTGTTTGATGTGAGCAACGGAGAACCTGGTGTCGGAGGAATACACCTGTCCCCCAGCTGTCAACAGGTGGTCCTCGTCTCTCTTCAGCCACGTCACCTGCGGGAAGGGAGACACCTGGTTTATTGACATCAACAGTGCTCGTGTAAATAGTCGTATTAGTGGCAGTTGTACCATTAGAAATAGTACTAATAGCAGGTATCCTAGACACCCAACCTACACACCTGGAATTAAGAGACAGTGACCGCGTTGCAGATGTGTGGTTCGGGTGTGTGTGTGTGTATTTTTAAACCACGTTATTATCTAGTTTTAGTAGCTCAGTAGCAGCATAAAAGGTAGTTTTAGTAGCTTAGTAGCAGCATAAGCAGCAGTAATCGCCGTAGCAACAGTAGGAATAGTTTGGTAATGTCAGTTCCAATGTCTGTAGCCCCGTCATAGGAACCCCACCTCAGAGGCACGTCAGTAAACATATAAGGGCCACGAGACAAGCTAAAGGCACGTAAGGATTGAGTGTGAGAATAATGGACAAGATGAGTTGAAATGGGAGGTAGTTGAAATCTATAATTTCAAGAGTGGGCCATTGTACGAAGCATGAGAGGTTGTGGACCATTGCAGTAACCAACCGGTGACTGAAAGGCGGGGTTCAGGAGCTAAGGCCCGGCCTGCAAGCACATGCAGGTTAGTGTTTGATGACATACTTGATGGGTTATCCGGCGGTGCCCGGGTCTCGATCCCTCTTTCACTTGTGACTCTTTCCCTCTTTGCTCTCTCTCTCCCAGTGTTCCCCTCTCTCCTCTTTTCCTCATCCTCCCCTTTCTTTCCCTCTCCTCACTTGTTACTACTCTCCCGCCTTACCCCAAAATCACCCCCATTCTCCCCCTCTCTCTTCTTTGCTCAACATCCCCTCCCTCCCTCCTCCTTATTCTCTTAAATATTCCCTTATTATATATGATTACTTTAAACCAGCATTCCATCTTCTTCCCTTTCCTACCCCTGCTCTCTCTCTCTCTCTCTCTCTCTCTCTCTCTCTCTCTCTCTCTCTCTCTCTCTCTCTCTCTCTCTCTCTCTCTCTCTCTCTCTCTCTCTCTCTCTCCATTCTCACCTCCGCTACAAAGTTTTGATTGATTTTCAACACGATCCGTCGAACCAAGGAACTGCATCATAATCCGGTCTCGTGTCTTGTTCCAGTCTTGTACCTTGTACTTTGTTCCAGTCTTGTACCTTGTTCCAGTCTTGTACCTTGTTCCAGTCTTGTATCTTGTTCCAGTCTTGTACCTTGTTCCAGTCTTGTATCTTGTTCCAGTCTTGTACCTTGTACTTTGTTCCAGTCTTGTACCTTGTTCCAGTCTTGTACCTTGTTCCAGTCTTGTATCTTGTTCCAGTCTTGTACCTTGTACTTTGTTCCAGTCTTGTACCTTGTTCCAGTCTTGTATCTTGTTCCAGTCTTGTATCTTGTACCTTGTTCCAGTCTTGTACCTTGTTCCAGTCTTGTACCTTGTTCCAGTCTTGTACCTTGTTCCAGTCTTGTACCTTGTTCCAGTCTTGTATCTTGTTCCAGTCTTGTATCTTGTACCTTGTTCCAGTCTTGTACCTTGTTCCAGTCTTGTATCTTGTTCCAGTCTTGTATCTTGTACCTTGTTCCAGTCTTGTACCTTGTTCCAGTCTTGTACCTTGTTCCAGTCTTGTACCTTGTTCCAGTCTTATATCTTGTTCCAGTCTTGTACCTTGTTTCAGTCTCGTGTCTGGATGTTTAGCGTTTGACAAGACACTTTTCCCAATGACGTTTTTTTTTATACTTTAAAACTTTTTTTAAATAATTATTTTTAAATTGTGTTTGTAGGCTGACAGTGATGACCAAAATGTACCAAGTCAGCCTGGTTTTACCCGCGCGTTAAATTGTCTGACGGAATCGTTTTAGCGAAATACATATTGTGGGTGTTGGGGATGGGAGGAGTGGGGGGGCGGGGGTTAGACGAATGCTGGGAACATGTAGAGGGATAGATTGAGAGAGAGACACACGGAGATAGAGATTGTGGATAGAGGAGAGGACGTAGGGGTGTGTGTGTGGGGGGGGGGGTGAATTAATCAATTATTTGATATCAGACAGAAATATAATCGATTTTTCATATACACGTTGAAATTTTCTTAAAATATTACGTTTGTACGCGAACTTGAGTATATAAAGTTTCTTCTCAATGCCATGGTACAATCTCGTGAACAAAAATAGGAAGACAAAGAAGACAAAACCATAGAAATATTATTAATAGTTGATACAAATGTTTCAGTCACAGTTGATCTATGCCAGCATCCGGCGTGTGTATGCCAGACCTGTCTGTTTCAAGGGAGGCATTTCCCCCGGGGCCTATATCAGGCATACCTCACAACACAATATTATAAATGTTCTTTAAAACGAAAATGTCCCGTTCTCCCCTCTGTATATATATGCTTTAAAATATGGACATGCAGAGAGAATAGTGGAGGGAGAGGCGGGAGTGAATAGTTGATGTGTTTTTGGGAGTGTGTGTGTGTGGGTGTTAGTGGGTGTGGTGGTGTGACCTAGGCAATGCTGGGGGGTGGGTGTGTGTTTGTGTGGGTGGATATCACTCACTCTAGAGTCGCAGAAGAGAGTGATTGGGTGGGTGTAGTGGTGTGGGTCGGGGAATGTTGTGGGTGATTGTGTAGTTAGTGTTGGCATAAGGTTTGGGTTTGATGTTTTGGGCTTATGATGGGTATGTTTGTGGGGCACGAAGTTAACAGTAGGGTAGTGGTTGGTGCTGGAGTTTGCGTGAGAGGTGGGCGCCCCCTGGTGTGGGGGATGGGGTGTGTGTATGTTGGGGTAATTAGGTAGTTGATGTGAGATTGTGGGTAGAGGAGAATGGAAGAGGTTAAAGGCAAAGAGAAGCGTTATAATGCAGTGTGGGGGAATTGAGGGCAAGGCTAGTGGGTACGTGGGCATGTTGGACTTAAAACATGGGATGAATAGGTTGAACTTCGGAATATATTGGTAATAAGAGCAATACAATTTTCTCACTGGGGATAAAACTCCGTGTTCCTCTTGACATGCAAACAAACATATTACTTCTCAATCAAACAACTAGTAATATTTAAACAACAATTACAAACAGGTTTCTCTGCCCTCTGACGAATATTAAAAGCAGTTGCGTGACCGCATATAACTAGCGAATGTTTTAATGATAACATTGAAGCTTTCCTGAGATATAGAACGGACACGACAAAGATAAGGAGGCTTCATTGGTAAGTTTCAACAGCAGTCCCACATATGTGCTAAAACTCGTCTATCTGAAGTCTGTAATTAGCAGGACGAGTCGTTAACGTGATATTAAGAAGAAACCTCTTGGAAGAAGCAGGTAATAAATACATAATATTAATAGTAATAATAATATTAATAACAATAACCACAGAAAAAGATTTCTACCTTGTTAATTCCAAGATAAATTTAAGTAGTCCATGATATATATCTATATCTATAAATAGAGCTGTGTATCTGTTCGAGGATGGAAGTCAGACGCTTGATGGCTAGCGTCACTAAATTTTCCCCCAGTAATTGTTGTCGGGTAAATGCCTAACATGGCCGGGGGCGGGATAGGCGTCAATGGAAAGAGTGCCACGTGAGACAGTTAAACTTAACCCCCCACGAGAAGTCTCGAAATAGCATTGACTCGATTGCGAATTATAAGTACTATTATTATTTATATTTTTGTCATATCGTGAACTGTAATGTGGTCATTGAGCAGTGGCAGGTACCCATGCCACTGTGACACGAAAGTGACACGAAAGACACGAAAGTGAGACATGCTACCTCCTCCTGCGGCAGAAACATCACGTCACTCACACATCACACGTCTAGGTCTGAGAGAGAGAGATGGAGAGGGAGGGAGAGAGGGAGAGAGAGGAAAGGGAGAATAAAAGAGAAACAAAGACAGAGGCAGACAGAAAGGTAGACACAGAAACAGGAAGATAGAACCAGGAAGACTGAAAAACATAGGGTCTTAGAGAGATAGGTCTGAGGTTTTCTATCGTGAAAAAAACTCACACACACACACACACACACACACACACACACACACACACACACACACACACACACACACACACACACACACATATATATATATATATATATATATATATATATATATATATAAAGGAAGGGGGTGGTAGGAGAAAAGCACACAGAAACTGTATTTGAGGGGACCTACATTCCCTTCAATGCGTTATGTGTGGTTTCCTCCGAGGCTATGGGTCCCCCTTCTTCCAGCCAGAGGTGGTACTCCCTTCCCTATTTAAATATATATATATATATATATATATATATATATATATATATATATATATATATATATATATATATATATATATATATATATATATATATATATAATATATGGTTTATGTATAAAAACATTGAACGTGGCGGGTTTGTTCAATGGGTTCGAATATTTTAACCTGTTTAGACTTCCATAAAGTTGGAATGGTTAGGGTGGTTGAAATTATACAGAGTATTAGACACGAAAGTGAGACCTAAATGGAACTTATTGTGTAACTGGAACGCATTGTTAAACTGAATCTCTTCACGTGAGAAACTGAATCTCTTCACGTGAGAAACTGAATCTCTTCACGTGAGAAACTGAATCTCTTCACGTGAGAAACTGAATCTCTTCACGTGAGAAACTGAATCTCTTCACGTGAGAAACTGAATCTCTTCACATGAGAAACTGAATCTCTTCACGTGAGAAACTGGATCTCTTCACGTGAGAAACTGGATCTCTTCACGTGAGAAACTGAATCTCTTCACAGTGAGTAACTGGAATCTCTTCACTCACCGTAGTTCATGGTACAATGACAAAGTGAAATCCCAGTGAATATAAAACAGCAGCACACATCGCTTCCTGTTATTAAGTATTGAGTGACCATTGTAACTACACCTAAGAAAGACGATAACGTAGAACAAAAATAAAAAAATATATAAAGAGGAGATTCAGAGAAAGTTGGCGTCAACAGTTAGAAACTTGGCAAGTTACCCGATAATGAAGGAAGGGCATTGTGCCTCATTCTAACTTCATGCTAATGATGCAACCCTCTTCCTAATGAACCCAAGTTTGGTTCTGTTGATAGTGATAGTGTGAGGGGGGGGGGGGTGGGAGTGTTTTTTTTTTGGGGGGAGGGGGGGGGGGGTGGTAGTTGTATTACTGCGAAATGAATGAGTGTGTCACAAAGCAAAGTGTGTCACTATAGTCAAGTAACACTATTTATCTTTCGTGGAGTGTTATACTCGCCCACAACTACCATGGCAAACTTTCAGGGAATTCCTGTTTATATTAAGATGTAGAAACACGTGAAATAAGAGCTTATGTTATGCTATATCTAAGGATTATATTTTATTTTGGTCAAATAAGATGACGCCTGATATAGAGCCCTTGAGGTCATATTGATTGACGATGCTTGACCAGTCACATGACCTGGTGGAGCCAATGAGAGGAGAGCTATGATGATCTCATGTTTCTGTAAGATCACCCAATGACTGAGCCAGAGTTTTGAGCAAAGACGACCTCTAGCGAAAACAGGAAATACGGGAGAACTTATTTTTATAAAGACCTTGGTTGACAGGAAGAAGATTTTCCGGTAAAACTTGTGCGAAAGTAGAGATCTCTCTGCCGTGTGCCTGGAGTTACAGCGGTTACTGTGAGACACTGACCATGTTCCATTATCAGTCCGTTTCCAGAACTCAGCAACAAGTCATCTGGGGTGTGGAGCAGCAACCTGGTGTAATACTCTGCACCAACTGCACTCTTTACCAGGCATCCAGTTGTGTGAGAACATGTGCTCACCACGGCCCTATGTTTGGCGTGGGAAGCCCTGCCGTTATTTAGCTAAACAACATTCACGAGGAAGTTAAATCACGATAATGATCTCGACAAGAAAAGTCTAACACAGTGCTCCCCTTCGTTCTCCCACTTTTCCCACATATATAGATGGAGTCACCCTGCAACCGTGGAGGGAAGGTAAACAGGTCGTATGGGATTACACCTGTGCATCTACATTGGCTGATATCTGTTTACGTTACAGCTCAGCGGAGGGAGGTGGGGCAGCACCTTCAGGGAGATCCAGAAAATCAACAAGTACAGAGACCTAGAACGTGGTTACAGGTTCGTGCCGATAGGCTCTGAGACTCTGGGCGCCTGGGGTAAATGTGCACTCAAGTTTTTAAAGGAGGTGGGTGAGGAACTCATTGGGAAAACTAGAGACCCACGAGCAGCCAGTTTCCTGTTCCAGCGCCTCAGTGTCGCAGTTCAGAGGGGGAATGCGTGCTGTATCCTGGGTACGCACCCAACCTCTGAGGAGCTTGACGAGGTCTTCGAACGCTGATTGTTTAATTGTTATATATTTGTGTGTGTGTGTGTGTGTTCTCTGTAAACTGTAGCATTGCAATAAAATTAAACAAAATAAAACAAAAGATACAAAGAATAATGGGGGTGGTAGGAGAAGAAAAGAATAAAGTACTCAGTGAGAATCCACAAGATCGTCTCTGAATGCTCTTTGTTTTCTTCTTCGAGGATGTGGGTCCCTGCAATTGAACCAGAGGTGGTACCCCTAAATATATATATATATATATATATATATATATATATATATATATATATATATATATATATATATATATATATATATATATATATATATAAAAGATTAATTCAAGAGAAACGTTCCTTCAGTGGTCCCCGGCACCCAATGGCTCTTCGTGTTCTGTCCTTTCAATGTCCTCATTGTTGATTCGCCCTCAACTTGTTGTAGTGACCAATTCTTCTCTCAACATGTCATCCTCAGCATTTGTAGAGAGCCTTTGTTACTCTGCTGTCCCGTGAGAGTCTTTGTGTGAGGATGCTGTCAAAGGTACGGATGTGTATAAAGAATGATAGCTCCATGTTGACCAGTTTTGCTGGCTTCTACTTAGCTTCATACTGCAGCTAATGTGCACAATAAGCTACAGTTTAGGTGCACGTGTCCACATCCAAACTGCAGCTTAGGCTAACAATTTCAATCTACTCTAAATTAAGCTTTTACCCATTAGAATCAGGCTCTAGAATTTTAATTTTTTTTAATCTTTGTTCAGAATTTGCGCATTTAGACTCATTTCGCTAATTCATTCGTTTTTTTTATGTAATATCTCAGCAAATTTAATTAGTTTTGAAGGTCATAATTAAGCGTGTTTTAAGGTCACTGCTTGAATTACTGAACCTTTTAGTAGGGACAACATTTTTTCCAACTTTTATTCTCGTGTTTTTTCTTCCTTTCGTAAACCTCTTTACGTTTTTTTTATTAATTTCGTGTTTTTTAATTTCGTGTTCCTCTTTTCGTGTTATTCCTCGTTTCGTTATCACTTATTCCTCATTCTATTCTTTTCGTAATTTGAAGGATAATAATAATCCTAACTCTCATTGTTATCCAGAACTTGGTTCACTGTGCGAGAATCTATATCAATCCATTCACCTGTTGTTAACCCCTGGTTCATTCCCTGGCTTCACCACCCAACTTGTCTCCTGGTTCTGTGGGTGTTGGGGTTCAGTGTCACAACACTGGGGTTCTGTGGGTGTTGGGGTTCAGTGTCTCAACTCTGAGGTTCTGTGGGTGTTGGGGTTCAGTGTCACAACACTGGGGTTCTGTGGGTGTTGGGGTTCAGTGTCTCAACACTGAGGTTCTGTGGGTGTTGGGGTTCAGTGTCTCAACACTGAGGTTCTGTGAGTGTTGGGGTTCAGTGTCTCAACACTGAGGTTCTGTGGGTTTTGGGGTTCAGTGTCTCAACACTGAGGTTCTGTGGGTGTTGGGGTTCAGTGTCTCAACACTGAGGTTCTGTGAGTGTTGGGGTTCAGTGTCTCAACACTGAGGTTCTGTGAGTGTCTGGGTTCAGTGTCTCAACACTGAGGTTCTGTGGGTGTCTGGGTTCAGTGTCTCAACACTGAGGTTCTGTGAGTGTTGGGGTTCAGTGTCTCAACACTGAGGTTCTGTGAGTGTCTGGGTTCAGTGTCTCAACACTGAGGTTCTATGAGTGTTGGGGTTCAGTGTCTCAACACTGAGGTTCTGTGGGTGTTGGGGTTCAGTGTCTCAACACTGAGGTTCTGTGAGTGTCTGGGTTCATCCTTTAATAAAAATGTATAATTGTTACTGAGAACTGTACAGAAATAGGTGAAATTGGGGTGACTAAATTTTCACCTCGATATTGTGAGGTCTTTTTTTTGTTGACCAGACCACACACTTGAAGTTGAAGGGACGACGACGTTTCGGTCCGTCCTGGACCATTCTCAAGTCGATTGTGAGGTCTTATCTTCTCTGTAGAACACCCACAGATCATTTATATTTCTTTCGTTTGGGAGAGACTGGATGCACAGCGTTCAGTCGTGTTTATTACGTTTAAATCCCCATTAAATGCTTAACTCTATTTTCAATGTTGTCTAAACAACTTTAGATGATGGATAGGAATCCCCCAATGAATGGGGGAAGAGCTCTGTTATACATCTGATTTTAGGAGTTGTAGAGTGTTATACATCACTTAGGATTCTTGGTGATGCCTTGTCCTTCGTAGAGAAGATAGTTTCCTAGAGCATTTTTAGTGGTTTAGGAAATTGAAGGAAATCATTACAACAGCAACAAGTTATTGGCAAATGACTCTTGTGTGAGTAGAGATCACTGGCGCGTATTTCCATAAACACACATATTAGCATATGTATTTTTTCATGAATATTCATATTTTTTGTATACATGCCTATTTTGTATATATACTTTTATTTCCATGCATATGGCCGTATTTTCATACATACATATATTCATTTACATTCGTATTTTTATAAATGCAATCTTCTACATGTATGCACAATGGTATTCTCACATAAATTCATGTGCTCCAATAAATACCCTTTTCCATTACCGCATACATATACACATACGCATTTAAAACCCCTCTCTGTCTCCCTGAAAATTATGTACAATAAAAACTAATATTTTAGATTTCATATTAATTGCTTGGGGGGGGGATGTTTTTGGGTTAGATTATATTTCGTAAAGTGTGGCACTGGTGCGGATCCCGAAAAGCTTATGATACTCCCACACCCCACATTGTTCATGTATGGAAGTTGGGTGAGGCTAGCCCCGAGCGTCTGGTCTTCAACCTATGACAAACAGAAATGAAAACATTCTCTCTCTTACAGATATAAATAAATTAATAAGGATGAAAATAATTACTTTGAATAAATGAACACAAATTCATTTTTAAACAATTATTTTGAAGAGCACGAATGAATAAATAAATAAATATAGAACCAATTTGACACTAACATGTATCCTCCCCATAATTATCTCCATGAAACCTTCTCTTCCCACACCTCTCCCCATATATACCTCCCCTATAACGTACCTCTTCCCTCTCCACCATTCCCCCACCCCCTACTTGTTTTTCCTCCCCATTCCCTGAACCCCTACGTCCTTCCCCATACCCATTTCTTCCAATCCACACACCCCCTTACCATCCCATAATCACCCATCCGATCAAAGAGCCAAAGCTCAACCCCCCCACAACCACAACCACAACTAGGCGAGTACACAAACTCCCCAAACACCCAATCATTCAACCCAAATCCTTACCTCCCTCACAAATTATATTTCCCCACAACATCCCCCCTACCCCACACCTACCCTTCCCTCCCCCCCCCTCGACCCCCCATCACCCCCCCTCCCCCACACCCACACAGGTTCACAGGACCGGAAACATATGGCAACTCTCTATGCCAAAAAACACGGTGTGGAAAATTGTACGAGTTTCCAAAATTGCTGAAATATCTTTTGCCGACACCTGGCTTTGTTTATTGCTCTTCAACACATTCTGTTTCATAATTATTACACGGGACGAGGGTGGCGCTGTGGGGGGGTAGTGGGGGGGGGGGGGGTTGGTGTGGTAGTGGTTTGGGGGGGATGGTGGTTCGGACTATAGTGTACTCACCTATTTGTGCTTGCGGGGGTTGAGCTCTGGCTCTTTGGTCCCGCCTCTCAACTGTCAATCAACTGGTGTACAGGTTCCTGAGCCTATTGGGCTCTATCATATCTACACTTGAAACTGTGTGTGAAATCTGCCTCAGCTGTCAGGGGGGGTCTGACAGCTGAGTGGACAACGCTTTGGATTCGTAGTCCTGAGGTTCCGGGTTCGATCCCCGGTGGAGGCGGAAACAAATGGGCAGAGTTTCTTTCACTCTGATGCCCCTGTTATCTAGCAGTAAATATGTACCTGGGAGTTAGACAGCTGCTACGGGCTGCTTCCTGGGTGTGTGTAACAAAAAGGAGGCCTGGTCGAGGACCGGGCCGCGGGGACGCTAAGCCCCGAAATCATCTCAAGATAACCTCAAGATAACGATCACATCACTTCCTAGTGCATTCCATTTCTTAACAACTCTGACACAAAATAGTTATTTCTAATGTCTTTGTGGCTTATTTGGGTACTCAATTTCCACCTGTGTCCAGTAGTACGTGTGTGTCCAGTAGTACGTGTGACCTTTATGCAAATAAACTTTATCTACCCTATCAATTCCTCTGAAAATCTTGTATGAGGTGATCATGTCTCCCCTAACTCTACTGTCTTCCAGCGACGTGAGGTTTAGTTCCCGTAGTCTCTCCTCGTAGCTCACACCTTTCAACTCGGGTACTAGTCTGGTGGCAAACCTCTGAACCTTCTGCAATTTAGTCTTATGTTTGACGAGATATGGACTCCACGCTGGAGCTGCATACTCCAGGATTAGTCTGACATAGGTGGTACACAAGGTTCTGAATGATTGTGTGAGTGTGTGTGTTGAGGGCCTGCGTGTGGTGTTGTGTGGTAGGACAGTGTGGAGGGAGAGAAGGCTAGTGCAGGTGGAGGTTGATGGTGTTGTGGATGGTGTGGAGGGAGAGAAGGCTAGTGCAGGTGGAGGTTGATGGTGTTGTGTGGTAGGACAGTGTGGAGGGAGAGAAGGCTAGTGCAGGTGGAGGTTGATGGTGTTGTGTGGTAGGACAGTGTGGAGGGAGAGAAGGCTAGTGCAGGTGGAGGTTGATGGTGTTGTGTGGTAGGACAGTGTGGAGGGAGAGAAGGCTAGTGCAGGTGGAGGTTGATGGTGTTGTGGATGGTGTGGAGGGAGAGAAGGCTAGTGCAGGTGGATGTTGATGGTGTTGTGGATGGTGTGGAGGGAGAGAAGGCTAGTGCAGGTGGATGTTGATGGTGTTGTGGATGGTGTGTTAGTTTGATTAAAAGATTGTACTTAATATTGGTAGGTGCTAGGGGAATGGGGAAGCAAAGAACTATGGAATGGGTTGATTATGGGGGAGGAGGTGTTGTGTGTAGGTGCTGGGTAAAGCCTTGAAGTGGGTGAGAGAGACTATACGTAGTGGTGGAGAGGGAGAGGGAGAGATAAAGAGATAGAGAAGAGTAGGAATGCAAGCAAGGACATAGAGACAGAGATAAAAGGGTAAAAGGAGAAAGAACGAAAATATCTGAAATACTATTTTTAAGATCGTTACAGACGTTACAAAACTTCAAGATTCAGGAAACTTTTTTGGTGTTGGTAATCTAGGTCTTCAGGAGCTGTTGTTAACAACCATGATTAATTTGATTTATGTCTCTGATTTCCTTCTTCAGAGAACGCGTGTGAGTGTGTAGTGGGGAGAGAGTGAGGGGGAGAGTGTGTGTGATTGTGTGGTAGGAAGAGTGTGTGGTGGAAAGAGCGTGTGTTAGCAACTGTGTGTGCTTACAGTGTGTATGGGAAGGTGTGTGTTGTGGAGAATATTTTAAGGAAGTCCATCGTCCTTTAATGTGTATTCTTACTGAATTCTGTGACTCATGCAATCCTAACATAAATTCTCCCAATACCTTTTACTTACACCTTTCAAAAGTAATCCCTAATTCTCAGTGAGCTTTGGAAATTGAGTTTCCTCGTAACAGACCCATTTTAAGTAATTGAACTTAATATTTGACTAGTTCATCACTTTCAATATCGTGAGTTCATCAATATGCCGCCTTAACAAAATAATTGCCTTCCCCAGTAGGTTAGTAATCCATGGCACTGTTTAGTAATCCATGGCACAGTTTAGTAATCCATGGCACTGTTTAGTAATCCATGGCACTGTTTAGTAATCCATGGCACAGTTTAGTAATCCATGGCACTGTTTAGTAATCCATGGCACTGTTTAGTAATCCATGGCACTGTTTAGTAATCCATGGCACTGTTTAGTAATCCATGGCACTGTTTAGTAATCCATGGCACTGTTTAGTAATCCATGGCACTGTTTAGTAATCCATGGCACAGTTTAGTAATCCATGGCACTGTTTAGTAATCCATGGCACTGTTTAGTAATCCATGGCACTGTTTAGTAATCCATGGCACTGTTTAGTAATCCATGTCACTGTACCTGATAAGATATCATGTATTCCCAGTCTAATTCGTTGTGGTTGAAATCAGCAATGAGTAAGACTCGAGTTTCATTCCTTCTGGCAAACGGTGCAGCTTTCCTTTGATATCTAATTGAGATTCTTATTTTTTGTGGGTCTTTTAAATTGTTTACAGAAGTGTGTATTACTCTCTATATCACTCTGGTCCACACACCCTTGTTTGCTGGCAGTTGTGTGATGATTGGCTGGCAAGAGAGGCACCACTAGACAGACACCTCCTACACTATCACCATCACCACCTACACTACCACTATCACCACCTACACTACCACTATCACCATCACCTACACTACCACCAACACCACCTGCACTACCACCACCACCACCACCTACATTTCCACCATCAACATCAACACTACCACCATCACCACCTACACTACCACCACCACCTCTATCACCCAATAACACCGCTTTCAAGGTAATGTACACAACATTCGTTAGACCAACACTGGAATATGCAGCACCGCCCTGGAATCCACGTCTCGTGGCGCACACGACCAAACCTGAAAAACAAAAATACACAAGTTTCCAACAGGTTAAGAGCATATGGAAGAGCGTTAAGTTTCGAGGAGAAACAAATGAAGTAAGACCACTTAACCCAAGACGAAACAAGAAACAAGGATCACAAGATACAAGGTACTAAAGGGAATGGACAAGATCTACAAAGACAGCCTCGTTAAATTCAGAGAAAATATCAAAGAAGATGACATAGATGGAAGCTGGAAACGATAATTAAGCCTTGAAATGTTCTGAAATACTCGTTCTGAAATACTCGTTCTGGGTAATGGTAGTTAGAAAGTGGAATTCGATCAAGAAAGATGAATTACATTGCAACAGGTACCTTGAGGTTACCTTGAGGTGCTTCCGGGGCTTTCCGTCCCCGCGGCCCGGTCGTCGACCAGGCCTCCTGGTTGCTGGACTGATCAACCAGGCTGTTAGACGCGGCTGCTCGCAGCCTGACGTATGAGTCACAGCCTGGTTGATCAGGTATCTTTTGGAGGTGTTTATCCAGTTCTCTCCAGGTACAATAGAGGTAGTAAAGGGGGGGAATAAGGAGCTATAGATCTCACTTCTCCGTAAACACTACTGGGGTAAGTTAGGTAAGCACTGTTGATATCACCATCATCAACACCACAACAACCACCATCAACACCATAGCAACCACCATCGACACCACAACCCCCCACCATCATCACCACAACCACTACCATCCCCCATTAATTTTTTTAACTCAAAGGCTTCCGATCCTCTGTCAACTTTGAATGAATTAGAGGGTCCAGATTAATCTATTTATGGATAAATAAATGCCTGAACAAAAATATAGGGACAGACAGACAGACAGACGGACAGACAGATGGGAAAATTGAGTGAGCAGCAAATTTAGAGAAAATTGTGAATTAGGAAATGCCGGTTGTGTTGTCTGATGATGATCAAACTAGTGTGTTAGACCAGAGGTATGGTTATTCTCGTGATATGTCATGATTATTCGTGTCTTGTATGATTAGTATACATGGATTGGGTGATGATTATTAAATCAGTGACTAGATAAAACGGTCACTTGTGTTTTGCACTGGAGGATATAGCTATATATCCAGGTATAGGGCTATACCTGGCCTCTGCCAGGTATAGCCCCAGAGACTGCTGGCGAAGTACCTTTGGTATTTTGAGATTCCAATCAACAGTTAATGCGGGAATACCGTCATGGACACAGCTTCATCGAATTTATTCTTAATCTGGTATACCTCATCACCGAATCTCTAGCTAATAATTGCTCTCTAACCCTGACATTTACAGGAGAGAAAATGCACACGGCTACAAGGTTCGTTTCGTCCTTTGTGGCAATTTATCGGCAGTTTGGCGACGGCAGATTACATTTCTAGCTGAGAAAACACAAAGGCATCAACTAGCCAAAATAACGTTACAACTGGGACTGATATAAGGGTGAGGGATGAAGACCTAAGTGATACACTTGGAGGATGAAGGCTGACTTTCCGGTACCCGTGAAGAGCTTAAGTTGAATGTAATAAGCAGGATATCCAAGCAACTTAAGAGAGCTATGGAATATGTCCCTTCACGATGGAAAGGGCTGCTAAATCATATATGTGAATCTCAAGATTGCTCCCTTTTTCCTACGGGCTCACCATAGCCCGTGCTACTTGGGACTTTTTGTTCCAAGTAGCGAATCTTAAACAACAACAACAACAACAACAACAGCTCCCTTTTCCAGTATGCACCTCTTTCCTGGATGCCTGACCCGTTCCATCTTCCCACCCCTCATTTACTTTCGAATATGGTAGAAAACCGAACAAAATGTTTCATTCCTGGACTTGACCCATTCTGGCTCAAATTATAGTCAATCCGATGTTGGCAGCCACAACACAAGGCGCTCAGTCATCAAAAGCTTCATGCTGGTTGTGCCATCTTCATAAACATCACTAGTGAAATCACTTCAGCCAACCGGATGAGAGTTCTGGCATACAGTTGCCTCTAGTTACACCTTGTACCTTAACTTATATGTAATTTATATAAATAGACACGTTTTACTTCCAGATTTCTGATGAGTTGTTGCTTGTGTGAGAGAGAGAGAGAGAGAGAGAGAGAGAGAGAGAGAGAGAGAGAGAGAGAGAGAGAGAGAGAGAGAGAGAGAGAGAGAGAGAGAGGGAAGGGGTGGGGAGAGAGAGAGAGAGAGAGAGAGAGAGAGAGAGAGAGAGAGAGAGAGAGAGAGAGAGAGAGAGAGAGAGAGAGAGAGAGAGAGAGAGAGAGGGAAGGGGTGGGGAGAGAGAGAGAGAGAGGGAAGGGGTGGGGAGAGAGAGAGAGAGAGAGAGAGAGAGAGAGAGAGAGAGAGAGAGAGAGAGAGAGAGAGAGAGAGAGAGAGAGAGAGAGAGAGAGAGAGAGAGGGAAGGGGTGGGGAGAGAGAGAGAGAGAGAGAGAGAGAGAGAGAGAGAGAGAGAGAGAGAGAGAGAGAGAGAGAGAGAGAGAGAGAGAGAGAGAGACAGAGAGAGAGAGAGAGAGAGAGGGGGAGGGAGGGGGTGGGGAGAGAGAGAGAGAGAGAGAGAGAGAGAGAGAGAGAGAGAGAGAGAGAGAGAGAGAGAGAGAGAGAGAGAGAGCAGCAGCACAGAACGGTCGAGTTGAGAGGTTGAATGATTGACCAAAAGTTGAAAAACCTCCTCATAAGTTTTCTTCTCTCACTCTGGATCTCAACTTGGAGTGACCTTCACTATTTTTTAAATCTACTTATTTTAAGTTTACTTTTTTTTCTACTTCGCTTTAAGAGATTTGTGATGTATGTGTTTCTTGGTCAAAGTGAGTGAGAGAGAGAGAGAGAGAGAGAGAGAGAGAGAGAGAGAGAGAGAGAGAGAGAGAGAGAGAGAGAGAGAGAGAGAGAGAGAGAGAGAGAGAGAGCCACTCAAGCAAGCAACACTAACCAGAAACAAACAATGAGACAGAACACACACAAACAAACAACACCAAACAAAGACAAACAAGGAGACATAATAAACTCACCCACCCTGACAAGCAAAACAATTCTCACGAGGAGAAAGTCAAACCAAATAATGACCCTGAGAATGAAAGCAATTTTTCAAGGGGAATTAATATCAGAAAAGGAATTTTTATTTTTAGATTTATTGAGAGAGATGTGACGGTACCATTGACGGTAGGGGGAGGCTGGGAGGAGCAATACCAGGAGATGAAGAGATGGATGATAAAGGAGAGAGAGGTGGATGAGAACGGGGGGGAAGATGGATGAAAGTGGAGAAATGGTTGAGAACAGATAGAGATGGATGACAACGGAAAGAGATATGGATAATTACGGAGAGAAAAATGGAAAAAAAAGATATGGATGAAACTGGAGAGATGGATGAGAACACGATAGACAGAAGGGAAGCTAAAAAATATTTTACGAAGAGGCGAAGAGAATAATAAAGACAAAAAAGATATAGAAGGAGAACTAGAGGGAGAAAATAAAAGGAAGAATAATGAAAAATGGGAGATGGGAAGATAATGGGAGAGGAAGGCGACAGAAAGAGAAATGAACAATGAATAAGACACAGTAACTTTACAAATAAGAGGACCCATACTGATACAATACCAAACAGAGCACATTTCGAACACTTCCCCGACTTAAAGTGGTCATGAAATTTTACTCATTTAAAGTTAGATAGTTCCAAAACTTTCATGAAGTTGGAATCATTCTCAAAATATAATAAACATTATATTTTATGAACATGACTCAATTCTAACAGGTTTAAATCGTTGAAGGAACAGCTTTTATAAGTCATTTTTACAGCTAGAAAACTCCAGGAATTTAACACGACCAACACACACGAAAATGAAAGGAAAGTGACAGTATTTCCACAGTCACTTTCCTTTGCCTTTCAAACTTTAAGAATCTCTGATGTACCCTGAAATGTTCAAGTTTTAGAATTGTTGATTTTCTTTGATACACTAAGATTAATATATGAAGACGTCTGAAACATTAAATATCTAGGATTTTTCGATATTAAGACTTTTTCTGAGAATCTGAAATTTTAAAGAATCTCTAGCTTCCGAAATATGAAGCTACGAGAGTCTGCCACAGCTGGAATTAGGGAAACTTTGAGACTTCTTGAATATTAAAGACAGAAGACGCATAGTGAAGCTTTACTACTCTCTAGAGTATTGTACAGTAGTATAAAATATACAATACAATAGAGTATTGTATGTATTATACAATGGTGAGTAAGCGAGAAAATAGAAGCAAGCTGTATTGATAGCTATATATAGAGTGAGAGAGTGAGAGAGAGAGACAGAGACAGTAGGCAAGAGATTTTACAATGATAGAGTATAAAAAGCAAGGCAGAAAGAGAGCATTCATTTAGAGCCCCCTTAACTTGTAGTCATGGAGAGTGTATTCATGACCAGACTAGTGGTGCTCACCTTATTGGTGTGGTGAATGTATTCATTACCAAGTGAGAGTAGTGATGATAGGATTAGTGGTAATGGTGGTAGTGGTAGTGGTGGCTGTGGTAGGAGTAGTGGTGATAGTAGAGAGAGAGAGAGAGATACTCCTAGATTGGAGTATGGTGGTAGGAGTAGTGGTGGTAGGAGTAGTGGTAGTGGTGGCTGTGGTAGGAGTAGTGGTGGTAGTAGTAGTGGTGGTAGGAGTAGTGGTGGTAGGAGTAGTGGTGGTGGAGTTGGAGGGAGAGAAGAGAGCGAAATGTTTGGGTAAAGTAAAGTTTGAGAAAGTTGATGGCGGCCGCACGGGGAACACAAACCCAGTAACCACTTTCATCAGAATACATTTTTCGATATCATCACTTTCAACCATTGTGTACCGATAAATACACGCAATTTTGTCTAGAACACCTATAGATTTTTAATAAAAGTACCATTCCAAGATTAATTGTAATTATTTTTAACTGTTTTATAAATGCAGGTTAAACGTTTTTACAAATATAGTCTAATTTTAATATTAAACAAGCGAAATATTATTGGGTATTTGTTTTAATTATATTTCGTTTTAAGAAAATCTTAACATTACTGAAATACACATTTGACCTGTATTAGACGTGTGACAATCACTTGACCCGTGGCTTTTGGCCCATAACCTTGTGACCTTTGACCCATAACCCCCTTAACCTGACCTGTGACCTTTGACCCATAACCCCCTTAACTTGACCTGTGACCTTTGACCCTTGTGACCAGGTCGGAGGTGTTAAGGAGCCAGAAAGACAAGGAGCAAACAACTGCTCATTACCCTCCTGAGACGGATGGTCTGCGATGTTCTATTTGTCTCCCTGGCTTCTATATTAATCCCTGCCACCTCTACACTCTGTCTGTGTATACCTACTTACCAGAATTCGCAGGGGTGAGCTCTAGCTCCTGAGCTCCGCTTTTATAAGTGTCGTTTTGCTAGGACAATATGACTTGACTTCATCGTGTTTTTTATTTAAACTGTCTTTCGTTGTTGCCTTATGCTTGGCAATCCTCTTCCTTTAATTCACAAGGTTGGGGTTCCACGCAGGGCCTGCGCACTACGAGACCGGCTAAACGTTGGCTGAGTATAATTTTCCTAATTACTCCCTGTTAAGATGTATAACTTCCATTTCACCTAAAGTGATAAACCTAAATTATTCATCTTAACCATTTCCTTCATATGTTATATTGCCTGTCTGGCCACTTACATCCTCGCCTTATTCTCATAACATTGCAGTGTTTGTGATTGAACTCTAATAACCACGTTTCTGACCAGACCTACAGTCTCTTTAGGCCTTCTGGAACCTTCTGGAAACTCACACGTTTGTTTTCTTTATCTTTCCTTTCTTCCTGTGAGTCTATGTTTCCAATTCATCAGATAATACTTAACACAGTCAGAGACCTTCCCATTTATTCTGACCTGCTTTTCTATATTGTTCATTAATCTTCAAAAGCAGGAACGTATCAAATGCTTTTTTGTCAGTATGGGAAAACAAAAATCAAACTTCCTTTTTTCTGAACAAATCCACAAGGTCCGTGACGAGGATTCGAACCTACGTCCGGGAGCATCCTAGACGCTGCCTTAATCGACTGAACTACGACATGGTAAAACCTTTTGACCTGAACGACCTTTTTTCTGTCTTTGGTCAAACCGTGTTCGTGAGATCTGATTGTTCCCGTCTGGTCCTGTGCTGCCAATCAGGCGTCCCGTCATCTGCAGGTGTTGTATAATCTTCTGATTATTGTTATCCAGTTCTTTGTAAGGAATTGTTGTGAGAGTATCTGAGAGGACCTGTAACGTGGGGCCTCGTGCCTCAGACCTTCCTTAAATATCGGCACCACATTCATAGTCGCCCGACGCCTCTGTTCACCCACCTATTTGTGTTTGCGGGGGTTGAGCTCTGGCTCTTTGGTCCCGGCTCTCAACTGTCAATCAACTGGTGTACAGATTCCTGATCCTACTGGGCTCTGTCATATCTACATTTGAAACTGTGTATGGAGTCAGCCTCCACCATATCACTGCCTAATGCGTTCCATCCGTTAATGTGTGTGTGTGTGTGTGTGTGTGTGTGTGTGTGTGTGTGTGTGTGTGTGTGTGTGTGTGTGTGTGTGTGTGTGTGTGTATGTGTGTATGTGTGTGTGTGTGTGTGTCTGTGTGTGTGTGTGTGTGTGTGTGTGTGTGTGTGTGTGTGTGTGTGTGTGTGTGTGTGTGTGTGTGTGTGTGTGTCTGTCTGTGTGTGTGTGTGTGTGTGTGTGTGTGTGTGTGTGTGTGTGTGTGTGTGTGTGTGTGTGTGTGTGTGTGTGTGTGTGTGTGTGTGGTCACTTAGCTGTGCTTGCGAGGGTTGAGATTCGGCTCTATGGTCCCGGCTCTCAACTGTCAATCAACTGATCTACAGATTCCTGATCGTATTCCCAAATTAGAGCGAATGTCTCCCAAATATTTTTGTTTTACTTCAGTGGTGCAGAAGAAGAGGTTAGGAGGTTGAGAGCTTTCCTTTCCCGTAGCTTAAGGTAAGCCTTGCCTCTTCTAGTTTTCCCTGGGACACGACTTGCCAATCGGTTAACAACCAGTTACCCAATTACTGCTATGTGAACAGGAACAAACAATTTTGGATTGGCACCCAGTCAATCCTCACCACGCCAACAGGTTCTCAACCTGGTGGTCGGTGTCTGCAGGATTGCATAATCCTAATATATCCAGCCAAAAAGTTTGGTTTTACTTCTGATCTGATTGTTATAGCGTTATCTAAAATTGTCTCTCTGTCTTCCCTCTCACTCGCGTAACCTGATTTCCAATTTTCTCGCTCTCCTCAAAGCTCTACTTCCCATATTTATTCAATACTTTCTTATTATCATTATTTGCTTCACGGTACTGTTTGCTGATATAATCAAATCACATCGTACACAAGGTGGTTCCCCAACAAATTTTAAAACCAAAATTAATCTTACCCACCCTGACAGCTGAGTGGACAGTGCTTCGGATTCGTAGTCCTGAGGTTCCGGGTTCGATCCCCGGTGGAGGCGGAGACAAATTGGCAAAATGTTTCTTTCACCCTGAACCCTTGTTACCTAGCAGTAAATAGGTACCTGGGAGTTAGACAGCTGCTACGGGCTGCTTCCTGGGGGTGTGTAACAAAAATTAGGCCTGGTCGAGGACCGGGCCACGGGGACGCTAAGTCCCGAAATCATCTCAAGATAACCCTTACCTAACCTAACCCAACCGATCTTAACACAACCTAACCTAATGCATCCTAACCTAACGATATATATACGGGTTTAACTACCATAAAACAGGCTTTGTCAAACCATCTTCCACACTATATGTCATACCTCTTGATGACTCGAAACAAACCTAGTATCTTGCACATTCACTTTCCAGTAAAGAATAAATTTGTTCACGCATTTATTTTTGTTGACCAGACCACTTAGAAAGTGAAGGGACGACGACGTTTCGGTCCGTCCTGGACCATTCTCAAGTCGATTGATAATCGACTCATTTATTCCTGATTCAGTCTTTCATTACAACTCGGTGAATAAGGATTTGATTTGTGCTCATTACCGTACCAATAATCAAATTTCCAAGTCCATGTATTTATTTGTCTATTATTTTTTCAACCAATTTCATTAGACATTCAAATACCACAACACAGCAATCGCTATCCTGCATTGGCATGTCATATGATAGCATATGATATGCCTCACCATGTGGTGCCATGACAATAGTACACTATGGCATGTCATGTGATAGCATTTAAGTGTGAGCTTCGTACTGTGTTGTGTTGTCCTATGTCGTACAAATAGGTATTCTCAAAGAGGCTCTTGCAAATTGGTAATCACATGCTCG
This sequence comes from Procambarus clarkii, assembly GCF_040958095.1. Lineage (NCBI taxonomy): Eukaryota > Metazoa > Arthropoda > Malacostraca > Decapoda > Cambaridae > Procambarus > Procambarus clarkii. The sequence continues at coordinate 32,621,375 of NC_091184.1, read as the reverse complement.
TTATCACAGCGGCAATCACAGTTCGTTATCATCGTTGTGTTCGTTATCACAGCGAATAGTTTAATAGGTAATCGCAAATTGGTTATTAAAATAGGTAATCACAAATCAATCACAATAGGAAATGATAAATAGGAAAAAACAAGTAGGTAGGCACAAATAGGTAAACAAAAAAAAAGAGATGTCACAAATTGGTTATAGCGAATAGGTAAGCACTAATAGGTAATTGTTAATAGGTAGTCACACGTAGGTGAACACCCGCTCAAAGCCTCTCGAAACACAGTTCACAAATCTCAAATCAAACACATTTTTCAAACAATATGGCTCCTACTTTATACATGCCAAAAGCACCTAATTTCACAGAATTTTTTTGCAAATGCAAATTTTCATGCAACTAATCAAAGACTTGCCAAATTAGCAACAAATATACCGCATTTCGTAAATGGATATATATTTTTTTGTGATGTAAAATAGAAAATGCTGAATGCCGATGGAACATATCTCTTGTATGTATATATCTTTGTATGCTTTAATTAATTGTTAGAATTTGGTAACGAGCGTTGTCTATCTCTTTTCTGTTTGTTGGTCTGTTTCTGTCTGTCTGTCTGTCTGTCTGTCTGTCTGTCTCTCTGTCTCTGTCTCTGTCTCTCTCTCTCTCTCTCTCTCTCTCTCTCTCTCTCTCTCTCTCTCTCTCTCTCTCTCTCTCTCTCTCTCTCTCTCTCTCTCTCTCTCTCTCTCTATCGTCCCATGGGATGGGTGGTATAGTATCAGCTGATTATTGTTTACGTCAACAGTGATGGGCGTAGCCAGCGGTCATGGTAGAGGTGATCTGTCAACAGCTTCCCCGTAACACCAAATTAGAGCGTCCATTGTGGCTCCGATGTCCTTTCATTTGTTCCTTTTTCCAGGGAGAAATAGTCAGCAAGACATACTAACTGACACAAATACAGGCACACACACACACACACACACACACACACACACACACACACACACACACACACACACACACATACACACACACACACACACACACACACACACGCACATACACACACACACACACACACACACACACACACACACACACACACACACACACACACACACACACACACATACACACACACACACACACACACACACACACACACACACACACACACACACACACACACACACACACACACACACACACACACACACACACACACACACACACACACACACACACACACACAGCTAAAAGGGGTCTGGTAGCTGAGCGGACAGCAAGCTGGACACGTGATCCTGTGGTCCCGGGTTCGATCCCGGACGCCGGCGAGAAACGATGGGCAGAGTTTCTTTTACCCTATCCCCCTGTTACCTAGCAGTAAATAGGTACCTGGGAGTTAGTCAGTTGTCACGGGCTGCTTCCTGGGGGTGGAGGCCTGGTCGAGGACCGGGCCGCGGGGACACTAAAAAGCCCCGAAATCAACTCAAGATAACCTCAAGATAGGACGGAAAAGGTTGCCCATCACAGTAATTTAAGAAAACATTCTGAGACCCATCCTCTTCCTTGCATTTTGGATAGAATTAACTGAGGAAATTAGATTCTAAATGACCATATTCACCTATAATGCTAAATAATTGAAAATAATTAGCAGTCGTAAGGTCTTCAGAATGCTTCTGACAAAAGATGGATGTTCGACTTAAACCCTCGTAAGTGTAAGGTAACGAGAGTTGTTGAGACAACATGGAGATTAAAGGAGAAGTGACAATAGGAACCATTACTAGAGTATGCAGCACCTGCATGGACCCCACATCTAAAAAAAAAAGTACGAGAAGAAACTTGAAATAGTTCAGACAAACGCCACAGACTGCTGCCAGACGTATGAGAGCTGCAGTACGAGCTAAGATTGTGAAAACTGAATCTTACTTCATTAGAGTGATTAGGGGTTATCTTGAGATGATTTCGGGGCTTAGTGACCCCCGCGGCCCGGTCCTCGACCAGGCCTCCACCCTCAGGAAGCAGCCCGTAGCAGCTGTCCAACTCCCAGGTACCTATTTACTGCTAGGTAACAGGGGCATCAGGGTGAAAGAAATATTTTGCCCATTTGTCTCCGCCTCCACCGGGGATCGAACTCGGAACCTCAGGACTACGAATCCGAAGCGCTGTCCACCCAGCTGTCAGGCGCCCTACCAGCGCCCACCCAGCTGTCAAGGGTGCCCACAGTTGGTATATAACAGGAGGAAAAGCGCAAACATAATCACGACATACAAAATTCTCAGTGGCAATGTAGATTTTGGTAAAAAAAAAACAAAAAAAAAAC
>NC_091184.1:32606566-32614066 GCF_040958095.1 Procambarus clarkii | reverse complement strand
GTGGAAGCTGGAAACTCAGACGAGTCATAGAGATGTTAGAAAGTTTTCGTTTAGCGTGAGAGTAGTGGGGAAATGGAATGAACTATAGGAGCACATTGTGGAAGTAAACACTATTCATAGCCTTGAAGCTAGGTATGATGGAAAAGGGCAGAAGTCATTGTTTTAAACTACCGGTGGCTAGAAAGGGAGATCCTAGAGCCAACGCTCGATCCTGCAGGTACAAATAAGTGAGCACACACACACACACACACACACACACACACACACACACACACACACACACACATACACACACACACACACGCGCGCGCGCGCGCGCGCGCTCTCCATTCCAGCATCCTTTCAAACCCTTTTTTTCCTCTTGATAAATAATCAAACCACAGTTTCCAACAGCATACCACAACACCTTACGAGCCAAACCATTCACCCCATCACCCTGCGTCTTACAAATCCCTCCCCATCCCCCCCACCCCCCCCCTCCTTCCCTTCTTCGACCCATCATTCCCCGTTACCCCCTCCCCTTGCCCCGTCTCCCCAAGTGCCAACAGCTAGAGTGAGCCCCACACCTAATATATAAGAGCCCCGTCACCCTCACTGGGTCCCCAGTAAATAAGCGGACTCAGACCATATTTCCTGGGGAGGGCGTCGGTCAGTCATCCATCACGGAGGGGGGAGTGGGGAGGGGGGGAGGAAGGAGAAGGGGGGAGGATTGGGGGTAGGGGGGGGATAGGGTGGGAAAAGTTTCACAAGTGGAGCGCCATTACACCTCCAGCGGCGGCTTGGGGAATCAATCATCAAGTCAGGACGTGAGGCAGACGGAAGTGGTGGGGAGGGGGTAGGTGGTCGTGGGGAGAGGGATAGAGAGAAGGGGGGAATGGGGAAGGATGTTGGGGTAGAGGGGTTAAGAGAGAGAGAGAGAGAGAGAGAGATTCGGCGCTTAAAAGCTCCATCTATATAAGTTTAAATATGTGTACTCACCTTATTGTACTCACCTAATTGTGCTTGCGGGGGTTGAGCTCTGGCTCTTTGGTCCCGCCTCTCAACCGTCACTCAACAGGTGTACAGGTTCCTGAGCCTACTGGGCTCTATCATATCTACATTTGAAACTGTGTATGGAGTCAGCCTCCACCACATCACTTCCTAATGCATTCCACATCTAATGCATACAAATGTAATATGTGTGTGTGTGTGTGTGTGTGTGTGTGTGTGTGTGTGTGTGTGTGTGTGTGTGTGTGTGTGTGTGTGTGTGTGTGTGTGTACTCACCTATTTGTGCTTCCGGGGGTTGAGATCTGGCTCTTTGGTCAGAGTGTGTGAGTACATATCACCCATATTGATACGGGCTCCATGATGGGTGAGTACATGTATATGTCGAAATACAAATAAAATACGTTAAGTAATGATACTTAACCAATATATATATATATATATATATATATATATATATATATATATATATATATATATATATATATATATATATATATATATATATATATATATATATATATATGTTGGGTCTTCTAGGTTAGGTATGGGCTTCACCTAAACAGTAAATATGCACCTAAGAATTAACCAACTATTGTGGTTAGCATTTTAGAAAAGGTCAATAGTTCGACCTATGGGGTGAGTGGGAGAGGGTTGTTCTAGATACAAGCCTAATTACAGGATCCCTGCACCCACACACGGGTCATTAAGTCTTCACTACTCACCATTTCGTCTCCAAGCAAGTGTGTGTAGCACTTGATAGTGACACTGCCGCCAACCTGTGCGAGGACCTCCGTGTTGTTTTGCTGGGCAGGGGTGATGCGGGACAGGTTGGTAGCCCTGCCTCTGGGCACCACTCCACCACTAATTCCAGCGCCTCTTCTCGAGTGCCTCCTGTGTAGAGTGTCAGAGAGTGCCATGGGGCCTTGTAGGTGACTTCCGTGTGGAGCTCCTGAGTCATGGCGTCGCCTGTTTACACCTGTGATGAAGGGTGTTTGTGGTTAGGTACCTGTTATCTCTCTATCTTGTCTATTTAACTATCTAGATCTATCTACCTCGTATCTACCTAGATTTACCTAGATCTATCTACCTCGTATCTACCTAGATCTATCTACCTCTCTCATATATATATGTATGCCTAAGTATCCACGTAGGAAAATGAAACGAAAATTCTGAACGTTTTCGTATTTTACTTAAAAATGTGTTCAAATAGAAAACGTACAGAAGTTTCGTTTCATTTTTACTTTGTGGGATATTAACGCATAGCTGAATCACGCTTGCTTCTCTCTCTACCTCTCTCTCTCTCTCTCTCTCTCTCTCTACAAAGATGCAAAGTTATTTTTGACTCAAATTATAAAGTTTGCCTACATTGCTTATTGTGTCTTGAATACATAACATTACATATATATATCAGTGGAAACTGGAGTCACCAAAGTATCACTAAGGCGTAAGAAGAGACATTATTAATTATACGAGTCGTATATATATATATATATATATATGGGCCGGACTATAAGAGGAAGTTGTCAAGGTCACTTGTATGTAATTAAACCAAGATGCAAGAACACTACTTGGAGGAACAGGATCCCTAAGGCAGGAAATAATCAAGAGGATATACAGTCCTATATTAAGTGAAACATGTCAGAATGAAAACTATACCGGCCAATCTTCCACTTATCAATTCCTGTGCGATCCACACCCCCTATTCATTGTCTCTTTCTCTCTTCTCCTTCGCTTTTCACTGTTTTATCTGTTCTTTCCTCCTGGTGCTGCTTCTGTCACCTACTTCTGCTAATATTTCTGCCCCCACTTCTTCTGATCTTCTGTTTGAACTGTTTCATACAGTTTCTTGTTATTTTTCTATCCATCCCTCCTCTCCTACCTCTTCTACGGGCTCACCATAGCCCGTGCTGCTTGGAACTGTTTGTTCCAAGTAGCGAATCTTTAACAACAACAACATCCTAAATCTTTATCTTTTCTCTAGCTTTTCCCTCATCTGCTCCATTGCCCTTTCTCCTTCCCAATCCTCTTCGATTGCTTTATTCCCTTTCTTCCTCTTTCTTTCCACTCTCATTTTCAGCCTTGCACCCCCCCCCCCCCTCACGCCCCCTCTTTCGACTTCCTTATGGAGCTGTCAGAAACAAGAGGCACCAACAACAACAACACGAGAGATTCCAGTAGCAATTTCACGCACGAAGGAGATCCCCAAGACAGCCTGGGAAGGAACCAATACCAACAAATAAGTATACAACATCTCCTTGCAAATCCCCATTCCGCTGCTGCCCCCCCCCCTTCCCCCCCTTCCCTCTCTTTCCCACCTTTCTCTCTACTTTCTCTCCTTGCTTCCAAACCCTCAATTCTCTGAGCTCCTTCATCCCGTCTCTATGGCCCTTTCTTGTAGCTTTTTCTTGCCTTCTTCGTTTAATGCTTCTCCCTGCTCTGTCTTCAAAAATGACTCAAGACAACTCAAGAAAACAGGCTGGTTGGGTGACTTGGCAGTCTAATGATTTGGCACTGACAGTTGATCTCACACACACTAGGGGGCCTCGTAGCCTGGTGGATAGCGCGCAGGACTCGTAATTCTGTGGCGCGGGTTCGATTCCCGCACGAGGCAGAAACAAATGGGCAAAGTTTCTTTCACCCTAAGTGCCCCTGTTACCTAGCAGTAAATAGGTACCTGGGAGTTAGTCAGCTGTCACGGGCTGCTTCCTGGGGTGTATGTGTGGTGTGGGGGAAAAAAAAAGTAGTTAGTAAACAGTTGATTGACAGTTGAGAGGAGGGCCGAAAGAGCAAAGCTCAACCCCCGCAAAAACACAACTAGTAAACACACAACTAGTAAACACACACACACACACACACACACACACACACACACACACACACACACACACACACACACACACACACACACACACACACAGATACTTAATACCCCAGACACAACACATAAAAACTAGGAAAGAATATAAAGTTGACACAAGAGGTCTTTATGTCCATCGGGGCCACGATTACTTCACACGTCTCGGGCAGCAGATGTGGCAACACAGCAGCAGCAGGATGTGTCAACACAGCAGCAGCAGGATGTGTCAACACAGCAGCAGCAGGATGTGTCAACACAGGAGTAGGATGAAGCAGCAGAAAACGGAGATACAGAAGAAATGGTAAACTATCTAAAATTTACGTGCGTGCGTGCGTGCGTGTGCGTGGGTGTCTGGTGCTTTTGGCACCTCTTCGTTTACAACCAAACTTGTATTTATTTTTACAACCACGACACGCACAAACTGTTTTGTTTACCGCCAAGTCAAAAAAAAAAAAAATCAGTATTTCTGTCCCCGTCTCGAGTGTGAAAAATGATTTCTTTGAAGTTACATCGAGTTTCTTCCCCCCAAAACCTCTCACAGTCCATGCTCCCTCCCTCACACTCCATGCTCCCTACCTCACCCTCCATGCTCCCTACCTCACCCTCCATGCTCCCTACCTCACACTCCATGCTCCCTACCTCACCCTCCATGCTCCCTCCCACACACTCCATGCTCCCTACCTCACCCTCCATGCTCCCTACCTCACACTCCATGCTCCCTACCTCACACTCTATGCTCCCTACCTCACCCTCCATGCTCCCTACCTCACACTCCATGCTCCCTACCTCACACTCCATGCTCCCTACCTCACACTCCATGCTCCCTACCTCTCACAGTCCATGCTCCCTACCTCACCCTCCATGCTCCCTACCTCACACTCCATGCTCCCTACCTCACACTCCATGCTCCCTCTCTCACCCTCCATGCTCCCTACCTCTCACAGTCCATGCTCCCTACCTCACACTCCATGCTCCCTACCTCACACTCCATGCTCCCTACCTCACACTCTATGCTCCCTACCTCACACTCCATGCTCCCTACCTCACACTCCATGCTCCCTCTCTCACCCTCCATGCTCCCTACCTCTCACAGTCCATGCTCCCTCTCTCACCCTCCATGCTCCCTACCTCACACTCCATGCTCCCTCCCTCACCCTCCATGCTCCCTCCCTCACACTCCATGCTCCCTCCCTCACCCTCCATGCTCCCTCCCTCACCCTCCATGCTCCCTCCCTCACACTCCATGCTCCCTACCTCACACTCCATGCTCCCTACCTCACACTCTATGCTCCCTCCCTCACCCTCCATGCTCCCTCCCTCACCCTCCATGCTCCCTCCCTCACACTCCATGCTCCCTACCTCACACTCTATGCTCCCTCCCTCACACTCCATGCTCCCTACCTCACACTCTATGCTCCCTCCCTCACACTCCATGCTCCCTACCTCACACTCTATGCTCCCTCCCTCACACTCTATGCTCCCTCCCTCACACTCCATGCTCTCTACCTCACACTCCATGCTCCCTACCTCACACTCTATGCTCTCTCCCTCACCCTCCATGCTCCCTCCCTCACACTCCATGCTCCCTACCTCTCACAGTCCATGCTCCCTACCTCACACTCTATGCTCCCTCCCTCACACTCCATGCTCCCTACCTCACACTCTATGCTTCCTCCCTCACACTCCATGCTCCCTACCTCACACTCCATGCTCCCTACCTCTCACACTCCATGCTCCCTACCTCACACTCCATGCTCCCTCCCTCACACTCCATGCTCCCTACCTCACACTCCATGCTCCCTACCTCTCACACTCCATGCTCCCTACCTCACACTCCATGCTCCCTCCCTCACACTCCATGCTCCCTACCTCTCACACTCCATGCTCCCTACCTCTCACACTCCATGCTCCCTACCTCACACTCCATGCTCCCTCCCTCACACTCTATGCTCCCTCCCTCACACTCCATGCTCCCTACCTCACACTCCATGCTCCCTACCTCTCACACTCCATGCTCCCTACCTCACACTCCATGCTCCCTCCCTCACACTCCATGCTCCCTACCTCACACTCCATGCTCCCTACCTCTCACACTCCATGCTCCCTACCTCACACTCCATGCTCCCTACCTCACACTCCATGCTCCCTACCTCACACTCCATGCTCCCTCCCTCACCCTCCATGCTCCCTCCCTCACACTCCATGCTCCCTACCTCACACTCCATGCTCCCTACCTCTCACACTCCATGCTCCCTACCTCACCCTCCATGCTCCCTCCCTCACACTCCATGCTCCCTACCTCACAGTCCATGCTCCCTACCTCACCCTCCATGCTCCCTACCTCACACTCCATGCTCCCTACCTCTCACACTCCATGCTCCCTACCTCACCCTCCATGCTCCCTCCCTCACACTCCATGCTCCCTACCTCACAGTCCATGCTCCCTACCTCACCCTCCATGCTCCCTCCCTCACACTCCATGCTCCCTACCTCACAGTCCATGCTCCCTACCTCACCCTCCATGCTCCCTCCCTCACACTCCATGCTCCCTACCTCACAGTCCATGCTCCCTACCTCACCCTCCATGCTCCCTCCCTCACACTCCATGCTCCCTCCCTCACCCTCCATGCTCCCTCCCTCACTTCATGCCCACAGGCCAAGCAACAGCTGACAAAGACATCAAAATATTATCAAGGTTCCCCACAAGGACCTGCAACCTATTTCATCACACAGCACCACACAGCACAGCACCACACCACACAGCACCACACAGCACAGCACCACACAGCACAGCGCCACACAGCACAGCACCACACAGCACAGCACCACACAGCACACCGCCACACAGCACAGCACCACACAGCACAGCACCACACAGCACCACACAGCACCACACAGCACCACACAGCACAGCACCACACCACACAGCACCACACAGCACAGCACCACACAGCACAGCGCCACACAGCACAGCACCACACAGCACAGCACCACACAGCACACCGCCACACAGCACAGCACCACACAGCACAGCACCACACAGCACCACACAGCACCACACAGCACCACACAGCACCACACAGCACCACACAGCACAGCACAGCACAGCACCACACAGCACACCGCCACACAGCACAGCACCACACAGCACAGCACCACACAGCACAGCGCCACACAGCACACCGCCACACAGCACAGCACCACACAGCACCACACAGCACCACACAGCACAGCACAGCACAGCACCACACAGCACAGCACCACACAGCACAGCACCACACAGCACAGCACAGCACAGCACAGCACAGCACCACACAGCACAGCACCACACAGCACAGCACCACACAGCACAGCACCACACAGCACAGCACCACACAGCACACCGCCACACAGCACAGCACCACACAGCACAGCACCACACAGCACAGCACCACACAGCACAGCACCACACAGCACAGCACCACACAGCACAGCACCACATAGCACAGCACCACACAGCACAGCACCACACAGCACCACACAGCACACCGCCACACAGCACAGCACCACACAGCACAGCACCACACAGCACAGCGCCACACAGCACACCGCCACACAGCACAGCACCACACAGCACAGCACCACACAACACAGCACCACACAACACCACACAGCA
>NC_091184.1:32586566-32601566 GCF_040958095.1 Procambarus clarkii | reverse complement strand
CAGCTTCGCATGTGCTGCCGATGTTACCCAGTTTATGTGTGCCTCTGGTGTTAACGTTGGAACTCTCCATTCCCAAATAAGTTTTGTGTCCTTTAGGTACTCCCTTCCCACTTATCCCATTGTGTTTCTCCATCTTGTACACGAGGAAGAGTCTACAATGTCCAATTGCAAAGGTCAGCTAGGTACTACGTACCCCAGGACCAGAGGTCAACCAGGGATGGGATACCCAGGAACAGAGGTCAACCAGGCATGTGGGACCCAGGAACAGAGGTCAACCAGGGATGGGATACCAAGGAACAGAGGTCAACCAGGCATGTGGGACCCAGGAACAGAGGTAAACCAGGCAATTGGTATCCAGGAACAGAGGTCAACCAGGCATGTGGGACCCAGGAACAGAGGTCAACCAGGCATGTGGGACCCAGGAACAGAGGTCAACCAGGCATGTGGGACCCAGGAACAGAGGTCAACCAGGGATGGGGTACCTAGGACCAGAGGTCAACAAGGCATGTGGTTCCCAGGAACAGAGGTCAACCAGGCATGTGGTTCCCAGGAACAGAGGTCAACCAGGGATGGGATACCCAGGAACAGAGGTCAACCAGGGATGGGATACCCAGGGACAGAGGTCAACCAGGCATGTGGTTCCCAGGGGTAAACAGCTCAGAGTAAATACTCAACAGAGCATTAACCACAACAGACAATCAGTCGACACTGAAGCAGGACTCTGGAAGTACCTGCTCTTACCCCTCCCTTCACTCTTCTCCCTCTTCCCCTTTGCCTCTTTTCCCTCTTTCCCCTCTCGCGTGCTGGACTCAGAATCATGGTAAAACCGGCGAAAATAACAGAGAATCATAGAAGATCACGGAGACTCTTCAGAGACCTGTAATAATACTTCCATTCGAGAGAAAATGGTCCCTCAGTCGAAATTCTTATCAAATTCATAGCGTGTTATGTCTTGCGTTTTATAATGTATGCTATAGGTTTTTTGTGTTCCATTTGCGAAAGAGAGAGAGAGAGAGAGAGAGAAGTTGGGCAAGATGCAAACCTTCATCTGCAACTTCTCTCTTGCTGTGAAGTTTAACAGTGTATTATGTAAGCTTTCTTTTTATATTTGATACGAATGAACTTGGAGATAATACATGAACAAACTTACAAAATTCACGAATAATGTTATAAAAAAGTTATCTTTAGTTAAGAGTGTTTACCACAAGTCTCAACCAGAACGAATATATGCTGATAACTTTTGTATGCAGAAGGAAATAGGGCATTGCTGTTTAGAAATAGGGATATGTGAATGAGTGGAATAGGCTGCCAGCTGTATTACTGAGACAAACAGTTAATTAACAAGTTCCAAGAAATAGCTTCGATTAGTACATGGGTGAGAGGAGTGGGTCTAACCCGGACGCTAATTTCCCAAGTCCTTTTTGAGTCGTCGTGATTTACAAGTTTTAGAGGAAAAGAAAAAGATACCTAAAAGATAGTTAGGTATCAGCCCGTTCTCGCGAGCTGACCATGTGGACCCAACCAACCCAACTAGTTACCAACATACCCACGACCCAATAACATGGTGTACCTAACCACAAACAAATCATACATCAACCAGTGATTGTTGGGTAGAGTGAGTGGTTGATCACCAAGACTCAAGACACACGTCTCCTTGTGTCCCGGCCGGAACACTGACGATGGGCTGGATGGGAAGAAGCCCTAAAAATGAATATCTATCAAAACCTGGGCTTTACGATGCCATCGAAGCCGGTTATGGTCGAAGGGCCTGAATTTACATTGACGAAGCAGTTTCGCTCCTGGATGAGATATTGTGCCGAATTTTGAATGCCTTTTATGATCTTTGGCCAAACGTTCGGTAAGGAATACATTCTAATTTGATATCAATAAGCTGTTGACCAGACCACACACTAGAAGTTGAAGGGACGACGACGTTTCGGTCCGTCCTGGACCATTCTCAAGTCGATTGTGAATGGTCCAGGACGGACCGAAACGTCGTCGTCCCTTCAACTTCTAGTGTGTGGTCTGGTCAACATACTTCAGCCACGTTATTGTGACTCATCGCCTGCATCAATAAGCTGTAGTAATGACATGAGTTTTGACCAATCTCTTCAGACACGGAACCTGCTGTTGCCGGATATCTGGCTACCCAGTCCTCGTCTGGCTTTGGTGTATTTAACACGAAGATATATTTTGTCTATTTTCATGCAGTCTTAAGTTACAGTCTTATAGTAAGGTAACTTACAGTTCCTCCACTTAAGGAACTCATCCTTAAGTAGAGGATGAGATAATGGGGATGATTATCCCTATCTACTTAGGAATAATCATCCGCATTATCCTGTTTAGCAGTAAATATGAGTAGCATCCTCATTGGAATAAGATCTGACTAAATTGTTCAGATTAGGTAAAACAATTGAGGAGAGAGAGAGAGAGAGAGAGAGAGATGGATGTGGGCGTCTATGGTGTACAGTTGCTTTTGCCTCTGTTCTGTCACTACTGACATTAACGTGATATTAATTAGTATTTCACCACAACAACTACCATTACAACCCCGCCCCCCCCCCACCCTGCAGTCACCACCATCAAGGTAAACACTTCAACAAGCACCACAACAATCATCGCAGCAATTACTACTATCATAATCCCCTACCACCACCACAATCACCACCACAATCACCACCACCACAATCACCACCACCACAATCACCACCACCACAATCACCACCACCACCACAATCACCACCACCACCACAATCACCACCACCACAATCACCACCACCACAATCACCACCACCACCACAATCACCACCACCACCACTAATACAACTTTCCCCTCGCCCACTACAACATCCCCTGAATCAATATTACCTTTTAATTCCATTGATGCAATTAAAATCATAAAAAAACCTGAATCAGAGTAATTACATTTAAATATTACGTAACGATACGGACCTAGTTGGAACAGCCGCCGTCTCACCGTCGTGTGGGCTCCCGCCAAGGTCAGGTCAGCTTGGCAAAACTGTTTCTAAAAAGGTCAAAGACTCGAACGCGGACGCGGGCATTTGTGATCAGGCCGGCGTGTAGAGGTCCATTGACAAGCAAAGCTCTTATGTTTCCCGTTAAGGTTGTCGCAAAAGTAGACATTGTCGACCTCTCGGGGGATACTGACTGGGTCTGTCTCTCTCCGGGGGATATACACTGATATATTGGCTCCCTGTACTCATCCTCGGGTATACTGACTTGGTCTCTCTCTCTCCGGGGGATATACACTGATATATTGGGTCCCTGTACTCATCCTCGGGTACACTGACTTCGTCTCTCTCTCTCTCTCTCTCTCTCTCTCTCTCTCCGGGGGAAATACACTGATATATTGGCTCTCTGAACCCACCCTCGGGTACACTGACTTGGTCTGTCTCTCCGGGGGATATACACTGATATATTGGCTCTATGTACCCACCCTCAGGTACACTGACTTGGTCTCTCTCTCTCTCTCTCTCCGGGGGATATACACTGATATATTGGCTCTCTGTACCCACCCTCAGGTACACTGACTTGGTCTCTCTCTCTCTCTCTCTCTCCGGGGAATATACACTGATATATTGGCTCTCTGTACCCATCCTTGGGTACACTGACTTGGTTTCTCACGTACTTTGACACGGTCTCCAGCGTATACTGACATGATCACATAACCTCCTCATTGAAGTGTATTAAAGATGTGTGCGTGTGCCATTGTCTTTTCTCATTATATTCATTTATTTGTGTCTGCTGGATCGAGTGTTTAGTTCTTGGACCCCGTCTTTCCACCCACATGTTGACTAATTAATAACTTCAGCTATTTTCTCTAACGTATGCACTAGGTCAGTTATTGACCATCTCCAGCATGCGACTCATAACTAAGTATTTAACTGTAGTTGAACAGTCACATTAGATGAAAGGAAACGTTTCTCAAACTCTTCTGTTTTGTCGGGAGAATCGAGCCTGCTATCTTCGGTTGCGACTCGACGACACAGCTACTGCGCCACAGACCCTATGTGAATGTACTTGTGTGCACGTGTGCCTGTGTGTGTGTGTGTGAAACTCACTCTCACACACACATACACACACACACACACACACACACACACACACACACACACACACACACACACACACACACACACACACACACACGCGCGCGCGCGCGCGCGCGCGCACGCGCGCATATGATAAATGCGAACGATAAAAAAAAAAATAAATGCTGCTAGATTTCAACCCTTGTAAGTGCAATTCAATAATGATGTGAACACAAAGGCGGCCGTAACATCAATACACAGTGAAGGGAAGAATCAACACGGTACTACGATATAACAACAATTCTCAGAGCAGAATTCACCACCTACATGAGACCAATGCTACCAGACTGTGCAGCTCTGAAATGAATTTCTCTCTTCATAAAGCACAAACGAATACTTGAAAGTTTGCAAAGTTTTGTTTCATAACCGGCCCCAGACTGGAGAGAACTGCGATATTGGGACCGTCTGAGAGAACCAGATCTTCCCTTGCACAAGACGTGAGACAGAGAAATTAATGATATGTAGAAGTAACTTTAGACAAAGGGGGGTATATTTAAAAAGAGAATGAAGTTAATAGAATAAGATGGCATGGATGGAACAAGAGGACATGGATAAAATGAGTGGGCATGGATGGAACAAGAGGAGAAAGGATGAAACAAGTGGGCATGGATGGAAAGAGAGGGGGCATGGTTGGAACAAAAGGATCTGTGATTGGGTATCTGCTTCCTATTTGTGTGACTGTGTATGTCTCTGCCTGTGGCATAGCCTCTCTTTCATTAACTTCTGTATCCGTGTTGCTCCTATTTGTATCTATATCTCCGCTTGTCGTCTATTCTTCTCTTTCTATTATTTTATATCTAGTATTTATTAAGTATATTATCATGTCATTTACTATTTTTATTTTTCCATTTATTCTTTGTCTTCGAAATGTTTTTTATTAAATGTTTATCATTTTTATTAATTTATCAATCTCCTTCGTTGTCTCTATATATATCTTCCACCTGGAGCTGTCTGCCTGGAGCTTACTTCATGATGGTTCATAAGCAAAGTTTGGCTCATTTTACGTTCCTTTGCAGTCAGCAAAGGAACGTAAAAAGTCAGACGAGTTTTTACGTTTCTTTCTCCAGCTGAGAAAGAATGAGATCCCAGTAAAAAAAAATAACTCGTGTATAAGGGGGTGGTGTGAGAAAATATGCCCGGCAAGGCTCTCCCCGAGTGCTGCATATCCTCTTCTTCGAGGCTGAGGGTCCCTAAAAACACAACCAGAGGTGGAAACTATATATATATATATATATATATATATATATATATATATATATATATATATATATATATATATATATATATATATATATATATATATATATATATATATATATATATATATATATATATAATCATTGTTTCAATAGATTAAGGAGAAACACAGAGCAGTTGAAAATTTTCTCTTGAAAAAGAGTGTTGTTGTGATATAATTTAAACCATTTGCGGGTGATGCATTGTGTCTGAGAGCCACAGGTGACGAATGACTTTTAAAGGACACGTCTGCAGGTAATTCTCAGGTATTTGGGGGATTAATGGAGAGTTCAGGCGAGGCTACAAAGGTGTACCGTACAAAGGTGTACCTTACGAGGGGGTACCGTACGAGAGGGTACCATTCAGGAGGATACCGTTCCCTGGCGGTGTGTATTAAAATTTCTTTGATTATTAAAATCTTTTGTGTGTGTATCAAAAGGGTAGATAGAGAGAGATAAGCTGAATGGAGGATGATACATACTAATCAAATATAATTTCATAATAAATTCATTTATATTGATCAAGAATACTTATTTCAATTTAAAAAAATTAATCAAGAACATATCTAATTCTACGGTTTTATGAAAACTTTATTGAGATTCCTATATTGCTAAAAAAAATTGCAATTTCAATGTAACTTTTAGGAATTTTGATACCCAAAAAAATCACCTATTGCAAATTCCCTTGATTACTGCAATGGCTTTGTTTTCTGAATCCCTTTTTTTTTTATCAAACTTTGAATACGTTTTATGTGGTAGAAACTAGGAACTACTTGGGCCAGAGAATATAAGAAAATTAATGCATAATAACAGGTATGGATCCCAATGCATTGTTTGTTCAGTAAAGAAATTAAAACCATCCAATTGACTCGATTAGTTTATGTAAAAGTGATAAGATAAATATAAGTGAATCGCCATGCATTAAAAGTTGTAAATTATAATGTAAACTCACGAGTGTAAATATTATTAACTTTCATAACGAATAACATTTTATGATCAATACATAGTTATGTAAATGATCATCCCACCTACAGTCAGCTATTTATAATACATTAAAGAATATGTATACCGAGAAATGTACCTCTTGGTGATGTATACACACACACACTGAGTTTACCACAGTCCTGGACTATGTTCAGGGCTAAAGTATACATATAATTTTAGTGAAACTAAAATATAACAAATTTTCCATGGGTTTTTCTCCGTTCACAAGCTGACAGACACGAAATCTTTTCCCAGACGAGTGTTTTGTTGCGTGAGGGCAGCGGGGAGCGAGAAAACACCACACTCTGTGTGACCCCGAAGGAGTAATTGGCCCGCCGTCACCCTGCCTAAGATTAATTACCGAGTTCTCAACGCCTGGGAACTTTGCTTAAGTATTTCACGCGTTGACCAGATGATGTACGAGCAGTTAATTATGTGAGCAAGGGAAGGTGAGGCTGCTGTTGGTGGTGTGGTGGGGAGCGGGGGAGGGGTTAGTGGGGGTGGGGAGTGGGGGAGGGGTTTGTGGGGGTGGGGAGTGGGGGAGGGGTTAGTGGGGGTGGGGAGTGGGGGAGGGGTTAGTGGGGGTGGGGAGTGGGGGAGGGGTTTGTGGGGGTGGAGGTAGGGGAGTGGGGGTGGGGGTAGGAGAGGGGGTTAGTGGGGCTGGGGAGGGGGTTAGTGGGGGTGGGGGTAGGGGAGTGGGGGAGAGGGAGCGTTTGAGGTGGAGAAGGTGAAGGGTGTTGATGGAGCTTCTGTTATTCCTCTCAGTATCTTGAATGTTGTGATCATATCTCCTTGGTTCCTTTTCTCCTCTAGGATTGCGATATTTAGTTCCATTAGTCTATTCTCGTAGCTTAACCCGGTGCTGCATGTTCCAGTATTGGTCTGACATATGTTGTGTAGATTACCTTGAAGGAGTCCCGATTAAGGTTTCTAAAAGTGTTCTTATATTTACCAGCGTCCCGCATGCTGCTGATGTTATCCTGTTTATGTGTGCCTGCGATGTTAGTGTTATCTTGAGATGATTTCGGGGCTTTTAGTGTCCCCGCGGCCCGGTCCTCGACCAGGCCTCCACCCCCAGGAAGCAGCCCGTGACAGCTGACTAACACCCAGGTACCTATTTTACTGCTAGGTGACAGGGGCATAGGGTGAAGAAACTCTGCCCATTGTTTCTCGCCGGCGCCTGGGTCGAACCCGGGACCACAAGATCACAAGTCCAGCGTGCTGTCCGCTCGGCCGACCGGCTCCCTGTATAGTGTTGGTACTATATCCACTCCTAAATCTTTTTATCCGATTCCTGAAGTTTAATTTCCCATATGGTGTAAGTACCTTCTTGTCTTCTGTCTTCTTTTTCCATCTTTATCACCTTATCGACTTTATCGACCGGGAGCCGGTCGGCCGAGCGGACAGCACGCTGGACTTGTGATCCTGTGGTCCCGGGTTCGATCCCGGGCGCTGGCGAGAAACAATGGGCAGAGTTTCTTTCACCCTATGCCCCCTGTTACCTAGCAGTAAAATAGGTACCTGGGTGTTAGTCAGCTGTCACGGGCTGCTTCCTGGGGGTGGAGGCCTGGTCGAGGACCGGGCCGCGGGGACACTAAAGCCCCGAAATCATCTCAAGATAACCTCAAGATAATCTTACACTTGTTGAGACTGAATTACAGCAACTATTTGTAGCTGTGGTGATGGTAGTGGTGGTGATGGTAGTGGTGGTGATAGTGGTGGTGATGGTAGTGGTGGTGGTGGTGATGGTAGTGGTGGTGATGGTAGTGGTGGTGATAGTGGTGGTGATGGTGGTGGTGGTGATGGTAGTGGTGGTGATGGGCATGGTAGTGGTGGTGATGGTAGTGGTGGTGGTGGTGATGGTGGTGATGGTAGTGGTGGTGGTGGTGATGGTAGTGGTGGTGATGGGGATGGTAGTGGTGGTGATGGTAGTGGTGGTGATAGTGGTGGTGATGGTAGTGGTGGTGATAGTGGTGGTGATGGTGGTGGTGGTGATGGTAGTGGTGGTGATGGGGATGGTAGTGGTGGTGATGGTAGTGGTGGTGGTGGTGATGGTGGTGATGGTAGTGGTGGTGGTGGTGATGGTAGTGGTGGTGATGGGGATGGTAGTGGTGGTGGTGATAGTGGTGGTGATGGTAGTGGTGGTGATGGTAGTGGTGGTGATGGTGATGGTAGTGGTGGTGATAGTGGTGATGGTGATGGTAGTGGTGGCGATAGTGGTGGTGATGGTGGTGATGGTGGTGATGATGATAGTGGTGGTGATGGTAATGATGGTGATGATAGTGATAGTGATGATGGCTGTAGCGATGGCGGTGATGGTGCAGGGGGGAGACAGACAGACAGACACAGAGTGTTGAGTCTTGCTCCGTCAGTAACAACACACACACACAACACTGGTCAATACCCTAAACGACACACGGGAAGGTCGCAGCTGATAATCTTGTTTTGCAACCATGATTAATCAATCCATCAATCCTCAGGGATGAGAAAATGCCACCGATTGGCGCGTCCATCAGCGGCAAAAAACACCGAGTAATAATATTTCCATTCGCCCAAATTCATTTAACAGCGACGTAAACAATGTCGAGTCACAAGAAAGGAAAATAAACTCAAATGGAGTTTTTTGTCCCCTCAGCGTTTCTGACAGGTTCATGTAACAGATTCTAGACAAAAAAATGTTATTTTTTTGGTTGAAAACTGAAGCTAAATTGCTGGAGATGATTTGAATTGCGAGGGGTTGAACCATAATGAAAAACTCATGATACATACAAAGCCTGTGTCATATGTATGAGGATATGACACAGGTAGCTCCCGCTAAACACACACCGAAACTACGACGTTGGTACAACGTTCGAACAAGTTTTAACTCCTCCTAATTAGTTATAACAACCAATATAGCAAGTTGTAACAACGTTCTAATACGTCATAAACTCGTTAAGCCAAGATGTAACAACTTTATTACAAGTTGTAACAAGCGGAAAATAGACAGTTTTGGTTTGTGTTTCCAGGGAGGATGTCAAAAAAGATACTACTCTTGAGAAGTATCTTTTTTGGTGATGTCTAATCACACATTAATACACGTGCAGAGTAACCGCTCTGGTCAAGTGTGTTGCATACCAATTTCTGCAATACCACCCGGCGGTGCCCGGGTGCAGATCTGTCATGATGATATCAACATGTGCAAGACACTCTGGACAGAGGTAAGGTAGTATCATGAGGAAATACTAAGCCATTACTTTTATCATCTACGGGCTCACCATAGCCCGTGCTACTTGGGACTTTTTGTTTCAGGTAGCGTAGGTTTAACAACAACAAACAACCATTACAACTCGCCCTCTGGACAAATAAACCACTATTTTAGACTTAATAGATGTGACAATACTTCGTAAAAGGGGGGGCAATGGGGCCAACCGACCTATGAGAGTCCCCTATTACACACCAGTCACCCTATAAAGTGATGACAGCATCACAAAGCTTCTAACCCCTAACCTCAGACAGACAGATTGTATAGATATAGATATACACTACATTTTCTAATACTAAAGGGAGAATATAGCCAACATTTTTTTTTTATATCACAAAAAAGGATATTTTGTTTGTATTACTTTTTCCAAAGTTATCTCAAAATTGGTCATGTGTGTTATGAACGTGTGACAGGAACATCAGGAAAGTTTATAATAATCTAATCAAAGTATGCGAGGACAAGGCGTGGTGTATAGTGTATTCACCTAGTTGTATTCACCTAGTTGAGCTTGCGTGGGGTTGAGCTCTGCTCTTTCGGCCCGTTTCTCAACTGTCACTCAATCAACTGTTACTAACTACTAACTTTTTTTCCACCCACCCATAGGAACCAGCCCGTAACAGCTGTCTAACTCCCAGGTAGCTATTTTCTTCTAGGTACCAGGGGCATCAGGGTGAAAGAAACTCTACTCATTTTGTTTCTGCCATCACCGGGGATCGAAATCAGACCATAAGATTACGAGTCCAGAGCGCTTTCCACTCAGCTATCAGGGGCCCCCCAAGAGTGTGTGTGAGTGTACTCACCTAGTTGTGCTTGCCTAGTTGTGATGTAGTAAAAGCAGACTCCATAGACAGTTTGAAATGTAGATTTGATAGAGCCCAGTAGGCTCAAGAATCTTTGCACCAATTGATTGACAGTTGAGGAGGCGGGACCAAAGAGCCAAAGCTCAACCCCCGCAAGCACAACTAGGTGAGTAAAAGTAGGTAGGTGTTTATAACCTTCTTGTACGGACATTATAACTACTTCTCAAGACTTAATCGACCTTGTACCAGTAGCAGGTCACTGGTACTGTGTCCTCCAGTACTGGCCGGTACCACCTTCTACCAGGATGTGACTGGCTTCCTCTCTCATCATCTCTCAATTGTATTCATCCTCGTTTTTCCATATTATCATCTACACATTACCAAATGTGGTAGAAAAATAAATCAGGATTTTTATTTTTATTCTGCAGGTTACACAGAGTAATCACACTAACGTGACTGTATCATTGAGAAATCAGTGCGTGGGACTACCCACCACTTCATAGGTTCGAATCTTCATCACGGCTCCTATGGAGTTTCCTATTAATGCCATTGTTATTTTATTTTTAACCTTTTTTCCATTCATGATCTTTCCTCGACGCTCGTATTCCATCGACCCGCATGATTGATGAGGGTGTTCTCAATTATGGTGGCCCCGCAGTCCCCAAGCTTCCCACAGAAAATCTTAAGGTGATATCTGTTGGATATCTAGAAGGAAACTGGCTTTGGGAAATACTAGATGGATAGTTTCATGGATATTCTGCTGAGCTATATCTCTTTCACTCTCTGTCTCTGTCTTTCTGTCTGTTTCTCTCTCTCTGAAGTTGATGGATCACTTGACGTGCGCCCGTCTACGAGACTATCATCTATGGCTTGAATGACCATCTTCATCGTCTTTCTTTATTTGTTGATTAATATTGGCACTGGTCGCCCGATAGCCTCGTATGTTCATCACTGGGTCTTGGCCCAAGCGGATATCGTCTGGTCGACACAAGTGAACTGACGGACATATATTTTATATACACTCATGGCTGTCAGGAAAGATTTATATCTAATCTCTATTAGCTATTGTGTTTCTTTTGGAGCAAGAATTCTAAATTTTCTATGCTTGTATTAACTTGCAGTAAGTTGTCGTAAAGGTGTTTGGGCCCCTTGGTTGTGGCAGGCTGAGATGTAATCAGCTCTTGGACCCCACCTTTCTACCCAATCTATATTTTATCATATATCTACTACATATATTTCTCTTTTGAGGGCGTCAGTAGCTCCTCTGATGGTGGAATGATCTCTTGAGTTTACTCTTTCTTCCACTTGTTTCTTAATGTTTCTTCCCTCTCACTTCCGCCAGTTTACGCCACAAACTGCGCAACACACAGGCGTATAATAATTAGTTCCTCGCGTCCACCGTTTAGTTGCGTACTTCTGAAAAGCACGAAAAGATTTTTTTGCTAGATATCGTAAGAAAGTTAATTAGGAGCACAAGATGAGGCCTGAAAGTGAGAACAAAATCTCATTGACTATATACATTTTTTCGACTTAAATCATTGAAGTCGAATTATACCATTTTATAAATAAAATGAAAAGCAGGAATACAACAAAAATCAATGGAAAAAAATCGTGCAGAAATAACGCAATATATCAAGTAAAGGGTCATTAAAAATCTAACCGGTTTATACATATATATAAATGAGTTTCTGATAAGAATTAAGTTTCTGATAAAAATTAAGAGTTTCTGATAAGAATTAAGAGTTTCTGATAAAAATTAAGAGTTTCTGATAAGAATTAAGTTTTTTGATCAGGAACTGTGCAATCACATAATTGTATTATCTGTTGCATTTTTTCAAGATTTAACTATTCGATACTATCCAACACATCTATAAAGACAGGAAGTGTCTGGCATACGTTTTTCTGTCTACGGCAAGTTTATGCACAGTGGTGTATACATGGTGTATACATAGTGTATATATATACACGGCAAGTGGTGTATACATTCATATCTTTTCCTATAATCCTTCTGTTAGGGAAAAGTTTCACCTCTCCGCTTTCATCAGTGACTATATTGTCATCAGTGAGTTTCAGTTTTGTTATTCTGAAGTGTGTCTTTTTTTACAATTTATTCTTTCACCTTGATATGTCTTCAGCTTTATCAAGTGTGCCTGTTATCAAGCTAAAAGTACCTTTCATCCCAAACCTGCTTTCAACATTAGACACACTGCCCTCTACCTTCCCTTCATATCTGAACTCAGAAATCTCACTAAAACCCCTCGTCCTCTTGATGCAAAACTAGGGTGCTTCACAGAGCTAGGGTGGTTCATAGAGCTAAGATGGTTCACAGAGCTAAGATGGTTCACAGAGCTAGGGTGGTTCATAGAGCTAAGATGGTTCACAGAGCTAAGATGGTTCACAGAGCTAGGGTGGTTCATAGAGCTAAGATGGTTCACAGAGCTAAGATGGTTCATAGAGCTAGGGTGGTTCATAGAGCTAAGATGGTTCACAGAGCTAAGATGGTTCATAGAGCTAGGGTGGTTCACAGAGCTCTGCGAGCACTTAGCACCAAGAGTGCCTGATAGAGTCCTTCTCCAGACTTAAGGGAGTGTTTCTATGACTACACTGAAATATTTCAAATAATATCTCTATATCTAAATAAATCTAATTCTGTATCATATACCGGGTAATTGTTTAAATATGGTCACATATTGGACCTTTATGGTTATGCATAGTTTCAGGTATGGTTGTGTATAGTTGCATGTTTGGTTATGTATACCTCATTTATTGGCATGTATTATGTATTTCTTGGTATAGGCCGCGTTCAGTACATGTATGACCACATAATGCTGTCACTGACGCTTGTTAGAGTTAATATGTTTCATTTCCTCTTCACCCACAGATATCTAAATGCATCATACAAGCCCTGAATATCTTCACTGAAACACTTGTTCAGTGTTTCAGTGAAAGTATTCAACTTCACTGAAACAGTGAAGGTATTCAGCCTTTGGAAAATGGCTGATATTCCATTTTTTCCCCTCTGTATCAAGCACAATTAATAGAACGGATTTCCCCCTTTAACTCTTTTCAATTCTATTGAAAAAAAGGTAAAATTATTTTTTTCCTTGTGTTGTATCTCATCCCAATAGTCACCGAGTGTCAGTCAGCAGCAGCCTGTATGATCGTTTATGTTGATGAAATATGTCTCAGTGAGTTCATATATATATCTCTCAGTAATGGGACTGTATATCACTGTATATGCATAAGCAGCTCTGTAATATTGCTTGCAACTCTGTCTAATATCATAGCTCTGTTGTCCTGTTCAAGTGGTAGATTAAAGAGAGAGAGAGAGAGAGAGAGAGAGAGAGAGAGAGAGAGAGAGAGAGAGAGAGAGAGAGAGAGAGAGAGGTGTAGTTGAGTTCGTTCTCGAATAACAATAAGGAATTCCGGGTTCAAATCACAGTCGAGACAGAAATGGTTGGGCACGTTTCCTATCACATAGTAGCTCTATTCACCTAGAAGTAATATCAGCTGGAGTTAGGTAACTTATTGTGGGTTTGCATCTTGAATAAGGTCAGTAGTTCAATCTTGAGGGGGGGGGGGACCTCGGTATGTATATATATATATATATATATATATATATATATATATATATATATATATATATATATATATATATTTTGGTAGAAGTCTTTCCTGTAGACATATATTATTAAATATGACCGAAAAAGTAAGATTAATAATTCTAACACGAATTTTTTCGATCTTTCTTACGTTTCTTTTCACTGTTGATGGTAATTCAAAAATCAATTCTCCAAAATTCATTTTTATTTCTAGTCTATAAAATTAAAAATGAATTTTGGAGAATTGATTTTTGAATTACCATCAACAGTGAAAAGAAACGTAAGAAAGATCGAGAACATTCGTGTTAGAATTATTAATCTTACTTTTTCGGTCATATTTAATAATATATATATATATATATATATATATAAAGTTATGATTATTTAAATTAAATAATAATAATAACATGATACTTCGAATATCATCTTTCCCCAATAGAAAAATAATTTTTTCAAACCTAAACATTTTCCAGTAGTCCTTTTGACTGGTAGAATATTTTTCTCGTGCTTCTGTGAGTGCTATTTTCTTTTTGGCTGCATGAAGCATTTTTCATTTTGTTTGCTGAGAATATATATATATATTCCTCCCTTGAATTATATTCTCTCTACTTTTATTCTTTGTTAAAATGTTGTATTTTCCTCCGTGTCTGTGGTTAAGTTCTTACTTAAATCACTATTTTTCTCAACCACGTTTGCTTTCTTTTTTTTTTAGGTTTTCATTTCGACGTGAAAATATTTATATTTTTTGCTTCAGCAATTTGCTCACATTTTATGCCCAAAATACAAATAATCAGTAAGATTAATATTAACTCTAATTAATATAATTTCCATTTCAATCGTTAGAATTTTCTATATCCTTCAGTTGGTAATATTGACCTTCAGTTGGTAATATTGACCTTCAGCTGGTAATATTGACCTTCAGTTGGTAATATTGACCTTCAGCTGGTAATACTGACCTTCAGCTGGTAATATTGACCTTCAGCTGGTAATACTGACCTTCAGCTGGTAATATTGACCTTCAGC
>NC_091184.1:32554066-32584066 GCF_040958095.1 Procambarus clarkii | reverse complement strand
TCACTGTATTTCCTATATGTTCGGTCATTTCACTGCCAGTTTGGTACAGTTTTGGGAGAATGTTAGATACCTCTGGTGTGGGACAGTGCCAGATGCTTTCTGACAGTCCAGTAACATGCAGTCTACCCATCCTTCCTTTTTGTGACTGACCTCGATAATGTTCTCATAATACACATGATAGCCACAGCTTCTTTTTTCTAAACCCAAGATGGTGCTTTATTGTGTTGTTAACTCTAAGAAGGATTTTATTGTCGTTCTTGACTGCTTGATAAGATTGTTGACCTCTGTAATCACTGTAACCACACACACAAGATAACCTCCCAACAGTACCATGCACTTCTGTATTTCTAATCAGTCTTTCGTGCGGGTACAGTATCAAATTTCCTCCTATGTCTTATCGTTTGATTACCATTAATTTATTCAAGATTGTTTTAGTTCACTTTGTCTATTAATTTCTGTATTTTGTACGCTGTGATCATGTCTACTAATTCTTCGCTCTTTTATGGTTGATTGGTTGAACTCTCTTAACCAGGATTCAGAGTTGAGCTTTGTTATATCAGGCACTACGAGTCTTGTTGTAAACATCAGGACTTCCTGACATCAGTCAGCCTCTTGTGTCGTACAAGATGGAGCTTCTCTCCAAGTGATGCATGCTCTAGCGGTGTCTTGGTGTGTACTGTGCATATTGTCTGGAGAGAGAGAGAGAGAGAGAGAGAGAGAGAGAGAGAGAGAGAGAGAGAGAGAGAGAGAGAGAGTGAGAGAGAGAGAGAGAGAGAGAGAGAGAGAGAGAGAGAGAGAGAGAGAGAGAGAGAGAGAGAGAGAGAGAGAGAGAGAGCTGGTTGATGATGTACAAGGGCTAACTAACCCAGGGGCGTTAGTTGCATTTCTCTGCTAAAAATGACACTTTCGGGCAGTTTTCATAGAAAAATAACATTTTCAGATAGAAATAATGTTTTTCTAAATTTTGTTTTTTACCATATTTAACTGTTTATCAATTTATCTATTACTCTTTCTAAAGACCAGTCTGCCATTCTATCTATCAGAACGTTCATGAATATCTATCTGCTAACTTTTCATACCTCACAAAGGCAAAAATTTATGAATCCAACCCCGTTAATACATTATCAGTATAAATAGACCATCAATCAACTATGTCTCCAGTCTATTTCAACCAGCGTTGTGTTTGCCGGTGCTGCTTAAACATTAATCTGCCTGACTGATCAGTCGGGAATCAAATGGCCTCGTCCCATTAGGTGATTGAATCTGTAGGGCATAAGAACAGGTTTTGTTGATATTTAAATCAATTGCTTGTTTCAAGCTTTGGGTTATAATTGAGGGTATCATCTCCCTCTGTCGTAAACACTCTCTCTCTCTCTCTCTCTCTCTCTCTCTCTCTCTCTCTCTCTCTCTCTCTCTCTCTCTCTCTCTCTCTCTCTCTCTCTCTCTCTCTCTCTCTCTCTCTCTCTCTCTGGGATTAAGAATAAACCACAGGCGCTGGATGGAGCTCAGAACAACTTGATAACATCAGCATTGTGACACTGGAATATATTCTCGTACCCTCAATGAACCTGGACAAGACAGCTTCAAGGACGCTTACACCAGAAAAGTCCTAAAAACTTAACCACCATCAGGAGTCCCTAAGACAATGTTCTCAAGTTTGCTACATCACTGGTCCCTGAACTTCGAGGACTGAGCTACGAGAAAAGGTTGAGGTAAATAAGCCTCGTCGCACTGGAAAAGGAAAAGGCAAGAAGTAACATGATCCCAACATGCGAGATTCTTAGATGCATTAGAAAATTTGTATAAACAGTGGCAAGTCGAAAGAACAATGGTGGGAACTTGATTATTTGATGGATAACATGGATGTAAGAAAGAACCTCTTCACGATAACAGAAGTAAACAAGGGAAAATGAACCGAGATAGTTCAGTCGAACATTATTGTGTGTTTGAAGAGCACGTATGATAAGCAAGAGAGGGCAGCCATTACAATAAACGACCGGCAACTGAAAGGTTGGGCCCAGGAGCTTCACCTCGCCATGCAGTCATGTAGTTAAGTACCTCTAGGATGTATAATATTACACCGAGTACGCAGACACACCAACACTCTCAAACTCATCTTATGAATAGCACAAATTACTACATATCACGCAGTCCACATAATTCGAACGTGGATTAAGTTCCTGATATACTGTAATGTAGAAGAGTATAATCTGAGTATAGATATACACGCTAACGTATCATATACAGAGCTCTTCACCGCTGGGGAGAGGGGGGGGGGGGCTTTGTGATATACTGTTCATTCTACTTTGCAACCTCGTCCACACACACACACACACACACACACACACACACACACACACACACACACACACACACACACACACACACACACACACACACACACACACACACAGGGGGGCCTCGTAGCCTGGTGGATAGCGCGCAGGACTCGTAATTCTGTGACGCGGGTTCGATTCCCGCACGAGGCAGAAACAAATGGGCAAAGTTTCTTTCACCCTAAGTTCCCCTGTTACCTAGCAGTAAATAGGTACCTGGGAGTTAGTCAGCTGTCACGGGCTGCTTCCTGGGGTGTGTGAGTGTGGTG
This sequence comes from Procambarus clarkii, assembly GCF_040958095.1. Lineage (NCBI taxonomy): Eukaryota > Metazoa > Arthropoda > Malacostraca > Decapoda > Cambaridae > Procambarus > Procambarus clarkii. Next base: position 32,581,461 of record NC_091184.1, on the reverse strand, counting down.
TGGAAAAAAAAAGTAGTTAGTAAACAGTTGATTGACAGTTGAGAGGCGGACCGAAAGAGCAAAGCTCAACCCCCGCAAAAACACAACTAGTAAACACAACTAGTAAACACACACACACACACACACACACACACACACACACACACACACACACACACACACACACACACACACACACACACACACACACACACACACACACGTGTATAACAGGTGTTTTACGCTGACCTGCATAATAATCCACATCTGTTCCTGTTGCCTGTCCAGTGTCCTGTTCCTATAAGAATATTTGCACATGCATTATTTGATAGATATCAGAACTGCTACGTTTCAATTAAGCTAATTAGCGGTAATGTGGTAATAAACGAAGCGAAATGGAGTGAAATATAGCTGTTCCCGATTGCGTGTGTGTGGTAATATTGTTTAAAATAAGGTATAGTCTTGAATGATACATTCCAGACGTCGTGAAGTGTCTCGATGGTGAATGTAGAGCCACTGCTATTACCACAGTCACTATCTCCATAGCAACTACCACTATCAAGACTACCACTATCATCACCATCACTACTACGACCCCCCTCGCTACCACCATCACTATTACTATCATAACTTTCACCTAACTTTACAAAAACAACAAGTCCCTCAACATTTAATCTAACCTAACCTAACCTAACCTAACCAACTACCACTATCAAGACTACCACTATCACCACCATCACTACTACGACCCCCTCGCTACCACCATCACTATTACTATCATAACTTTCACCTAACTTTACAAAAAGAACAAGTCCCTCAACATATAACCTAATCTAATCAAATCGAACCTAGCCAAACCAAACCTAACCTATCCTTAATCTATCCAAACATTACTTTTAAATCTGCCAACAAAAAAGCCACGAATCACTCAATGAAATATTGCAAATTGTCCAATAAATAGCAACAAATTTCCCAACGAAAACTTACAAACTGCTCAACACAAAATGTAAAGTTGGCAAATAAAACAAATTTCAGCTGAAATAACTACAAATTACTCAACAAATATGCACATGTCATCCCTCCTCCCCCACCCCACCCCCACCCCTCCCCCACCCCTCCTCCCCCCCTCCCCCCCTCCCACCCCAGAAATGAACAGCAACAAAATACTACAAATTCCTGAACAAATAGCTACAAATAGCCTCCCCCACAAACAAAAACAAAACAGAAAACCTGCCAAACAACGAATTAAAAAAATCACTAAATAAAAATTACAAATCGCATGACAAAAAACTACAAATCACCTGTCAACCAATCAGGTTGACAGGTGATTAGGTCAGGTCTTATATGTATGTATTTGTTAAGATAAGTTTCCGTTTTGCCTAAATTAAATAATTCTTTTATCCAAATTCAGTGATTTAAATTGAATAAAATAAGTCTATTCTCTGGTGGTCCATCACTACATATTGGCACTTTCCAACATATAGTTACAACAATTACTTTCGTTTTAGCATGATGGGTTATCTTGAGGTTATCTTGAGATGATTTCGGGGCTTTTTAGTGTCCCCGCGGCCCGGTCCTTGACCAGGCCTCCACCCCCAGGGAGCAGCCCGTGACAGCTGACTAACACCCAGGTACCTATTTCCCTGCTAGGTAACAGGGGCATAGGGTGAAAGAAACTCTGCCCATTGTTTCTCGCCGGCGCCAGGGATCGAACCCAGGACCACAGGATCACAAATCTAGCGTGCTGTCCGCTCGGTCGACCGGCTCCTCTGGTTGAATGGTTGAATGCCACACATGAAGCTGTATAGTGTGAATAGTTTACAGCGTCCACAAAATATACACCCACCACTTACCTTCTCTACCAGTACAACCCTCAAGAATAAACCACAATGCATGAGCAAATGTCTATCAGATAGATTTTCCTTTGACACGAACAAAACAATTTCGACGTTCGCATCATCGAAAATACACCAAATTTTCGAACCTGTTTTGGCAACAGGTTGGGAACCACAACACAGTCGCTGAAACAATTCAAACATCTCATAATTGAATGGTAATTAACACACAATGGAATTCAATCAATTTCAAACCTACCAACACTGCTACAGATTACGGTACAGAAAAACTGTAGTTCTACCTTTCAGCAACTCCAAAAAAATATATCAAAATAATAAGAATGATAACAATAACATTTAGAAGATAATGGTATTAAAACTAATAAAATATTAACAGTAATAGATTAAAACCTGCAAATTGAAAAGAGAGAAAAGGGCATTAAGAGCCCGTGGAAAGTGTTGAGGAGAGAGGACGCTGTGTTGTGAAGAGCGGGAGTGTTGGAGATGTTGGAGGAGAATGTTGGAGGAGAATGTTGGAGAGAGTAGAGGAGAGAGTGTAGTGCCCACTCCTCCAACCTCTTGCCACTCCACTACTCGCTACAACCATTAATGTGTCTATCACACGCGTGATACACACACACACACAGGGGCTGAGTGGACGGCGCTCGGGGGTTATAGTCCTGAGGGGCCCGGGTTCGATTCCCGGCCGAGGAGGAAACAAATGGGCAGAGTTTGTTTCACCCTGGTGTACCTGTTTATCTAGTAGTGAATAGATACCTGGGAATTAGACAGCTGTTATGGACCGCTTCTTGTGTGTGTGTGTATGTGTGTGTGTGTGTGTGTGTGTGTGTGTGTGTGTGTGTGTGTGTGTGTGTGTGTTTGTGTGTGTTTGTGTGTGTGTGTGTGTGTGTGTGTGTGTGTGTGTGTGTGTGTGTGTGTGTGTGTGTGTATGTGTGTTAGAGAAATATATGTAGTAGACATAATATAAAAAATAGACTGGTTAGAAAGGCGGAGTCCATGAGCTCGATTCTGCAGGCAAAAATAACACACACACACACACACACACTCCATACACAGTTTCAAGTGTAGATATGATAGAGCCCAATAGGCTCAGGAACCTGTACACCTGTTGATTGACGGTTGAGAGGCGGGACCAAAGAGCCAGAGCTCAACCCCCGCAAGCACAACGAGGTGAATATAACTAGGTAAGTACACACACACACACACACACACACACATCCACACTTACACACAATGACCAAAGAGCCAGAGCTCAACCCTCGCAAGCACAACTAGGTGAATACTCATAAGTAAATGGAAACTATAAACAACAATGAGACTCAGAGTCCTTGAAGGATATTCTTCAGCCTAAGCGTCGAATATCAATGTAACAGGATCGACTGAAGTTATCAGCACTAATACACAGTTTTAGATGTAAATACGACACGAAAAGCTAGTGAAAGAAATCATTGCGTTGGATAAATGATTGTCTAAAGGCTGAACTTAAGAGCAGTTGTTGGATCCTGCAAGGATATTGAGATGATTCAGCACTTGATTCCTACATCAAACAACCCAAATTATCCAAGATCAACCTTGAGTGAACTTGAAATTGAATTGAATTGAAATTGAAATAAGTTTATTGAGGTAAAATACACACAAAGGGATGAGGTAGCTCAAGCTACTTGAAGATGTTCAGAGTCGCTACACCAATGCTGATAGTCTGACTAATAAAACAGATGAAATTAATAAAAATAATTAAACTTACCCTGATATTTTAGCAACAATATTAAGCTACACTAACTGAAATTATAGCATATACAAATCCAATAAGATACTAATAAGTATGAAATTGTGTGAAAAGAAATTATAGAGGTGGCGGCTATACCAGGTAGTAGAATTGTTAATTGAAAGGACATTTACCGTATAGGGACTACTGAAGGTGAACCCAATATATGTGTGTGTGTATTAAAAATATAATTTTCGGATGAAACCTTCATCCTTTCTCTAGGTCCTGTATACAATGTTCTCTCAAGGTGCTGTATACAATGTTCTCAAAGTATTGTGTACAATGTTATCAAAGTGTTGTATACAATGTTCTGAGAACACTCTATATAGGACCTTGAGCAAGGATGTAGGTTAGATCCGAAAATGTGTTTCATAATACACTTAGTAGGTCACTGAATCATTCCTTCGCCCTCATTCAAGCCCTACAACATTATAGTAAGTTTCTCCTCTACTACTACTTCTACCACTACTTTATCTATTTCTACTGTTACTACATCGACGACGACTTCTACTACTGCTTCTTCTACAACGATAACGACTATTCCTACCATCACTACTGCGTCTACGTCTTTAAAATAGAACATTATCATCATTATTTCACATGGTCAAACAAAATTATCACATCTAACACGGAGACAACGAAAATATCCGATCCTCGAATATAACAAATACAGATGTGAACAAAAAAAGCAACAACAGCAACATAAAACAAACATCAATGTTCCTTATCACCAGTTTTTGTTGTCGTGTCACTGTTATTTTTTTGTTTTTTTGTGGCAAATAGACATCATGTCCATTAACCTTTTCAGCACCGAGCTACGGGGTCAGATTTCACTCCCACATAAAAGAAGGAAAAAATATCCACTGTTCCATTTTCAAAACCCCTTCCATTCACCTTTCCCATCATCCCCTATCCCACCTCACCCTCCCTCAATGAACAAAAAATGTTCCCGGGACAAACTGGTATTCGCTCCTCCGAGAGACGTCAGTCATATATGCAAATTAGATTCCTTTGATTGGTGCGCTGGGCTGCGTAACTGGCAATTAATACAACAATTGGAGTTGGTTAGAGTTCATTAACTGGAATAAATCCTTTGTATCAGAAACACTTTGACCCCCCGAGGGAGAAGGAGGGGGGGCTAGATATGGGGCTGAATATAATGGGGGGCTAAATATGGGGCTGAATATAATGGGGGGGGGGGGCTAGTAGGCTGGAGATGGGGGGCTAGTAGGCTGGAGATGGGGGGCTCCTGCTACTACAAACCATAAGTTCTACTATCATTAGTGCTAGTACTCTATCATCACAGCAATTAATATAATAAGACTAAAAATAATTATCATTTAATTAAAACAGTTAATTAATAACAAATTACACTGTAAATGTGAAAGACTCAGTAAGACTTACTATCAATGCTCTTTCATTATCAGATTTCCCCGTGGCGCAGTGGTAAAACACCCGCCCTACGCTTCGCGAGCGATTTGTCCTGGGTTCGTATCCTGGCCGTAGAGGATTAACTACGCACCAATCCTTAACTGTACGCCTCTGTTCACCCAGCAGTAAATGGGAACCTGGTTGTTAAACGATTTGGCGGGTCGTATTCCAGAAGAAAATTAAGATTAAGTACCTGCCCGAAATGCTATGCGTGCTAGTGGCTGTACAACAATGTAAGAATTGTATATATTGTATAAAAAAAATATAAATAATATTGTAAAGTGTATAGTGGATAATATCTTGATAAATTTCCATTTCTTTCTCACTAAACGAACCAGATCACATACAAACACACTCATTAGAGTAATAGATACTGTTCACTACTGTAGCTTGCATGTATTTATTTGGTACTCAAAATATGTTCTGGGACCCCTATTGATGGCTTCTAGAACTTTCCATAGAGGGCTTCTAGAACCCCAGAGAATGTATTTTGGACCCCATAGACGGCTTTTAATACCCCAAGAGTGCGCTTCTAGACCTCAAGAACGCGCTGCTAGGCCCCAAGAACGCTCTTTTAGGCCCCAAGAGTGCGCGGCTAGGCTTCTCCACACCTGCCCCCCCACACACACCTGCAGCAAAATGTACTCAGCCCCCCCCCCAACACCTCCACTCCAAACCATACCCATCCCACCAAAGCCCCATCCAGCACCCTCCTACCACCCCAACCTCCCCACAGTTCCCCCCTGTAATAACAATCTGATTAAACAGTAACGTATCCGGATATCGAACCCTGGTTCCGTCTTTTTTGTCATCGAGAAAAGCTCAGACGCGTGTAATGGTGAGCTGGAGTGGTGACGAGTGCGTTTTGGGGTCGTTGGCAGGGGGGCATCAGGAAACCTGGCCGAGCGAGGTCGAGCGAGGTCGAGCCAGGCCGAGAGAGGTCGAGCGAGGTCGAGGCAGGTCGAGCCAGGCCGAGAGAGGTCGAGCGAGGTCGAGCGAGGTCGAGCCAGGCCGAGCGAGGTCGATCCAGGCCGAGCCAGGTCGAGCGAGGTCGAGGCAGGTCGAGCGAGGCCGAGCGAGGTCGAGCCAGGCCATGCTCGTTCAAGAGCAACTGGCCAACATAAGAACTGCCTTTAGAAACTTGAGTAAGGAATCGTTCAGGACCCTGTATATCACTTATGTAAGACCAATCTTGGAGTATGCAGCTCCAACCTGGAGTCAATGTACCTGGTTAAACGCAAGACAAAGTTAGAGAAGATTCAGCGGTATGCCACGAGATTAGTCCCGTAACTGAGAGGTATGAGCTACGAGGAAAGGGTAAGGGAGCTAAACTTCACATCCCAGGAAAACAAGAGTAAGGGGAGACATGATAACCACCTACAAAATTCTTAGGGAAATTGACAGGGGTGGACAAAGACAAACTCTTTAGTCAAAGTAGTTAACAAATGGAATGCATCAAGTAGTGATGTGGTGGAGGCAGACTCCATGCACAGTTGCAAATGTGGATTTGATAGAGTCCAGTAGGCTCCGGAATCTGTACATCAGTTGATTGACAGTTGAGAGGCGGGACCAAAGACCCAGAGCTCAACCCCCGCAAGCACAACTAGGTGAGTACACACACACACACACACACACACACACACACACACACACACACACACACACACACACACACTTCCTCACTTCGCTGGAAGACAGAAGAGTTAGGGGGGACATGATCACCACATTCAAGATTCTGAAGGGAATTGATAGGGTAGATAAAGACAGGCTATTTAACACAAGGGGAACACGCACTAGGGGACACAGGTGGAAACTGAGTGCCCAAATGAGCCACAGAGATATTAGAAAGAACTTTTTTAGTGTCAGAGTGGTTGACAAATGGAATGCATTAGGGGGTGATGTGGCGGAGGCTGACTCCATACACAGTTTCAAATGTAGATATGACAGAGCCCGATAGGCTCAGGAATCTGTACACCTGTTGATTGACGGTTGAGAGGCGGGACGAAAGAGCCAGAGCTCAACCCCCGCAAACACAACTAGGTGAGTACAACTAGGTGAGTACACACACATATATACAGACAAAGAGTCACAATAACGGGGCTTAAATATGTTGACCAAACGACACACTAGAAAGTGAAGGGACGACGACGTTTCGGTCCGTCCTGGACCATTCTCAAGTCTAATATATATATATATATATATATATATATATATATATATATATATATATATATATATATATATATATATATATATATATATATAATTTTTTAATATAGTGTAGTGGGGAACCAGCGGAGGCTGGAAGAAGGGGACCCCATAATCTCCAAGAAAAACACAGGCACTGCATTAGAGGGGATTTTTGGGTCCCCTCCAATACAGTTTCCAAGTGCTTTTATTTTACCTCCTCTAATGTTTTTGTGTTTTTTTCGCTTTATTAGATATTTAAAGGTTACAAGTTACAACTGGTGAACACAATGAGTGGTTATAAGTTGTGGATCCCTTGGAGCTCCTCTTCTTTCGGACTGGAACCGAGGACGCAGCCGGAGTTTCCCCTCTGGATCGCCACACTGAGGCGCTGATACAGGATACTTCCAGCCCTTGGGTGTCTAGTGTTGTCAACGAGCCTGGAACCCAATTCTTTCAAAAGGGTGAAGGCGCTCGTACCCCAGGGGCCGAGTGTCTCAGACGCTATGGAAACAAAGGTGTACTTTATTTTCCAGTCGCCTTTTCTTGGTTGATTTTGCTGTTTCCCTGTGGTTGGCCGCACCACCTGCTTGATCAGCACCAAGGTGTATATAGCTGTCAGCGAGGGTGGATACACATGGTATATTGTGATGTCATCTGGGTGAAGTACAAGATCTTCCGGGTTTTGGGACGCGAGGTTCTCTCTCTGCTGGGCACTGAGCATGGGCAAGGCTCCTCTTGATGATGTCGTTAACCTTTTTGTGTCTTGCATGCCAGCCCTTGAAGCTTCCACAGTGCAGCCCATATCCTTCCGTAGGTTAATAGGATTTAACCCAAAACCAAACTAAAGTGAGAGCGTTTCAATTCCGCAGTTTCCGCAAAATACAGAGCCCAACCGCTTCCGCCCCAGTGTTGGAGAGCCCGGAAGTACGACACTAAATCGAACGCAATTTTGTTCCTCGCTAAATGTGTGACATTATTTTTAAATTTATCTTGCAACTTTAAGGGGACTTGTGACAGAGAGAGTAACATAGTGGCACGGAGCCCGCTATTTATTTAATTTGTTGAGTGTTCAACACCTTATACAGCTTCAAGGTGTTGAAGAGTGTTCAACACCGTATACAGCTTCAGGGTGTTGAAGAGTGTTCAACACCTTATACAGCTTCAGGGTGTTGAAAAGTGTTCAACACCTTATACAGCTTCAAGGTGATGAAGAGTGTTCAACACCTTATACAGCTTCAAGGTGTTGAAGAGTGTTCAACACCTTATACAGCTTCAGGGTGATGAAAAGTGTTCAACACCTTATACAGCTTCAGGGTGATGAAGAGTGTTCAACACCTTATACAGCTTCAAGGTGTTGAAGAGTGTTCAACACCTTATACAGCTTCAAGGTGATGAAGAGTGTTCAACACCTTATACAGCTTCAAGGTGTTGAAGAGTGTTCAACACCTTATACAGCTTCAGGGTGATGAAGAGTGTTCAACACCTTATACAGCTTCAAGGTGATGAAGAGTGTTCAACACCTTATACAGCTTCAAGGTGTTGAAGAGTGTTCAACACCTAATACAGCTTCAAGGTGTTGAAGAGTGTTCAACACCTTATACAGCTTCAGGGTGTTGAAGAGTGTTCAACACCTTATACAGCTTCAAGGTGATGAAGAGTGTTCAACACCTTATACAGCTTCAAGGTGATAAGAGTGTTCAACACCTTATACAGCTTCAAGGCGAAGCGGAGGCTGGGACAAGCATGCCTCTTGCTTGGATAATTTAGCCGCGATATCAGTACTATGTTTAGTATAGCAGAGATAACAGTCTGTTCACGTGTTGCGGAATGGTTAGCACAGTCGCTTTACAACCGATTGGTCTTGGGTTCGATTCTCGGGAAATGCTAGACTAGACTGTTGTGGGGTTGAATCTTAGGGGGATGAGCAGTTTAATGGCATCTCCACACACGTAATAGACTTCCTCTCCCCCATTAATGGGAAACTAGATATTCATTTAACATTTTCTAGCATTACGTCTGGTGCTTTCACGCGATGACCACCATTTTTACGCTTTTTTCTGGTACAACGTTCAAACATTACAGAACAAATACGTTCTGAACAACGTTCAAACATTAGAGAACAAACACGTACGCTGCGCGTACTAGTGGCTTTACAAGATTGTAATTACCATATTATGTATCTTGAGGTTATCTTGAGATGATTTCGGGGCTTTTTTTTAGTGTCCCCGCGGCCCGGTCCTCGACCAGGCCTCCACCCCCAGGAAGCAGCCCGTGACAGCTGACTAACTCCCAGGTACCTATTTACTGCTAGGTAACAGGGGCATTCAGGGTGAAAGAAACTTTTGCCCATTTGTTTCTGCCTCGTGCGGGAATCGAACCCGCGCCACAGAATTACGAGTCCTGCGAGCTATCCACCAGGCTACGAGGCCCCTTGTATCCTCACAATCCCAATGTACCTTCTTGTATATCCATACATAAATAAATAAATAAATAAATAAATAAATAAATAAATAAATAAATAAATAAATAAATAAATAAATAAATAAATAAATAAATTAACATCGTCCCATAGATAATTTTGTTGATGTTGGAAGATTTCTGTGTTATGATTCTAGTTTTGATTTACATGTCTTAACAAACCTCAGTGTGGATCAACCGCATAAATACATCTAGAATTCAATTCAGAAGATTGTCAAAACCGATTACAGTTTCTAGTTATAGTTTCTGGAGTTTAGTTATACATCTTCAGTGAACAACACTTCTATGTTATTTTCACAAAATAAATTATTTATACTGTTTAAAGGGTTCGATTACTTGAAGAAATTTTCAAGATTGCTTAAGTTTCCAAGGAAATGTGTTATTTATCATTAGTCGCTGATTAGGGTTCATACAGTTTTGTTTTGTAAAATGCTCCAGCAATATCCAAGGCTGTGACCCATGCATCTAAGATTCTCTCAGGTATGCAAGGCTGTGACCCATGCATCTAAGATTCTCTCAGGTATGCAAGGCTGTGACCCATGCATCTAAGAGTCTCTCAGGTATGCAAGGCTGTGACCCATGCATCTAAGAGTCTCTCAGGTATGCAAGGCTGTGACCCATGCATCTAAGAGTGTGTCTCAGGTATGCAAGGCTGTGACACAGGTTTGGAAAGCTGCTTCATTTTGTGACTAACTGTAGCAACAAATCTGCTTTTTGTTCTGTAACTTGCAGGACCAAATTGCTTACTGTTTACTAAAGAATTGTTCTATATATTTTATACAGATTTATTATGTAGATAGCTGCAATCCTAAACTCCATATGAGATCCTGCAAAACGAGATCTTGCAAAGTGAAGACAAGACTTCTGGTTGCAAATCTTTTAACCATGCCGTAGCGCAGTCGATTTAGGCAGCGTCTGGGATGCTCTTGGACGTAGGTTCGAACCCTCGTCACGGCCCTTGTGGATTTGTTCATTTGAAGACAAGACTCCAGCCCTCTAGAAGTAACTGGTAACCACAGAGCCATCAACGTTGCAAGGACAACACAGCTTGTTCTTGTTTGAATTTGTAAAGTGGCATTTACAAATTCGGAAATGAAACTATGTATACGGTGTTTGATGTAATCTTATCTTGAGGTTATCTTGAGATGATTTCGGGGCTTTTTAGTGTCCTCGCGGCCCGGTCCTCGACCAGGCCTCCACCCCCAGGAAGCAGCCCGTGACAGCTGACTAACACCCAGGTACCTATTTTACTGCTAGGTAACAGGGGCATAGGGTGAAAGAAACTCTGACCATTGTTTCTCGCCGGCGCCTGGGATCGAACCCAGGACCACAGGATCACAAGTCCCGCGTGCTGTCCGCTCGGCCGACCGGCTCCATGTAACTGACTGTAATCTCATGAAATATTTACATGTGTTTGAATCTACAATTTATACCTATTCTTTATATATGGTCCTCCGTCCTGTGTGACAGTGAATACAAACAACAGACTCACTGCAATAACACTTAATTAAATTGCTCCGATTAATTAAAATCGAATATTAATTTTACCAGTGAAGATGTTAATACTAATAGATGCCAGTCATACATTTTTAATTTACAATGCACTACTTTGCTTCACTGAACAATGACCTACTTGATAATTTGCTACATTACTAGTTGCTATACTTGTGCTAGGTGAACAGGGGCATTGGGGTGAATGAAATTCTGCCTATTTGTTTCCGCCATCGCCGGGGATCGATTCCCGGTCCTTAGGATTACGAATTCCGAGCGCTGTCTACTCAGCCACTAGGCCCCTACATGTGTGTGTGTGTGTATTCGCCTATTTGTGCTTGCGGGGGTTGAGCTCTGCTCTTTCGGCCCGCCGCTCAACTGTCAATCAACTGTTACTAACTACTATTTTTTCTCTCTCACACACACACACACACACACACACACACACACACACACACACACACACACACACACACACACAGGAAGCAGCTCGTAACAACTGTCTAACTCCCAGGAACCTATTTATTTACTGCTAACAGGGGCATCAGGGTGAAAGAAACTGCCCATTTTGTTTCTCGCCGGCCCGGGCCACAGGATTACATGTCCAGCGTGCTATCCACACAGCCACCGACGCCCTATACAGCACGTGTGTATAAGTGTGTGTGTATTTTTATGTACGTCAAATCTTCTTTGAATTATTTTTTGGTATTTAATAAATTAATAACTTAAGATGCACCAATGCCAAAGAAAAAAACTATTTTACAATGATCCCCAACTCCAGTACCCCGTGAAAAATTTAATTTCATTTATACCAATTATTAACTGCTAGTAAAATATGCATTCAAACCATCTGTCTGCAACAGGTGGACAGTCTGCAATTGCGTTCTATTCACAGTATCGTTGCACTACCTCCATCACCACTGCCACCACAACTACAGACACCCACCACCACCACTACCACCAACACAACCACCACCACAGCCATCTCCACAAAAATTACCACTCACATCAAACCATCCAAACACAGGCCAGACAAACAAACACAAACATAGAGAGCTACAATGAAGCAACCTCGCTTCATTTAGATCGGCGTTCAATCCCCGACCGTCCAAGTGGTTGGGTACCATTTCTTTCCCCCGTCCCATCCCAGATCCTTATCCTGATCCCATTTCAAGTGTAATATAGTTGTAATGGTTTAACTCTTTCCCCCTGATAATTCCCTCCCTGTAGAAATTGTTCGTTAAGCACTGTTAGGTAAACACAATAACGATCACCATCACCCATACACAACTACCGCAATTACATCAACCACAATCAAAACTCAACCACCACTATCAACTCACCACCACTACAAATATCATCCCATAAGGCCTAACTACCTCACACTCAACCTCCCCCCCAACCAAAATACCTACCACTATCACGACCCAACAACTACCACCATAACTACCACTACCCAACAACCACCACTCCAGGGAGAAAATAAATAAATATATACACCCTTGAGAAAGTTCCGATCATTAAACGCTCTGATACAAGCACTTGGACGTACAGCATCCGATAAATAGTGATGAGAAGAATCCCGTGGTAACGAGCATCCCAGAGATGCTGCAATTATATCTTCTTAATTACTGCTTTCCCCGATTCCATATGCGCTTCTGGTGTAGATGAGGCCTCCACCGACCCCCAGGGCCAAGGGGGCATTTCACTTCTGAAATAATTACTCGTTGGGATTTCTGATATGCTCAGATGAATCTTAAGAAAGAAAACGCGAAAATGTGACTTGGGTATTATGGAGAGACACTGTATGTGTGTGTGAGACAGACAGACAGACAGACAGACAGACAGACAGACAGACAGACAGACAGACAGACAGATAGACAGACAGACAGACAGACAGACAGACAGACAGACAGACAGTCAAGGAAGATGGACGGGAAGTGAAAACCTAGATATAGTTACTTTAGCTCTGATCAGACGAGTTCTGGAAATGGACAAGGAGCAGTTGAAGAAAAAGATGATTTAGGAGTTGAAAGAAGAGAAGTAATAAAGAGAGAAGGTGGATGAACAGGAGCCAGAGATGGAGAAGGAGGAGGAGGAAGAGGTAGAGTAAGATGAGAGAGTGTGTTGTAATAGATGAGGAGGGGGGTGAGAGGAGTAGAGAGGTGCTTGAAGGAATTGCTTGATAAATGGTTGTGTGGAAGTATGAATTAATACTAAGTTCGCCTGTGATTTTTGACTGCATGAATTAATACAGATATCAGACACGAGAATATTTATATATCTCTGTCGGAAAACCTTTAGAAAATATCATCCCCAAGATTTTCATCCTTCGTGAACTCCCTTACACCAGGACCTTCACTTATACCAGGACCTTCACTTATATCAGGACCTTCACTTATACCAGGACCTTCACTTATACCAGGACCTTCACTTATATCAGGACCTTCACTTATACCAGGACCTTCACTTATACCAGGACCTTCACTTATACCAGAACCTTCACTTATACCAGGACCTTCACTTACACCAGGACCTTCACTTATACCAGGACCTTCACTTATACCAGGACCTTCACTTATACCAGGATCGAGTACTATTTTTCTAGTTTCCACAGGAAATAAATAAATATGAACACACTATCACATCCTAGAGCAACTTTTATCCACGATCGGGATAAGTGTTCACCCGTCCTCTCATAGCACTCCCCCACACACCAAAAGGGAATCGAACCTGAAGCTGCGGATATTAATTCAGCTTCACCGGCCAAAATCCCATCATGGCCACTTTTCATCTCAACACGGCGACTCATAGTGGGTAAAACCCGTGAGAGGTCCGACTCATCAGGTTAGTGGCCTGGTCATCTAACTCATCGCCGGCTGATGAAACCAAACTGCACTTCAGAGGTAAGAATTGGAACGAAGGGACAAATACAAGGAATAATTATTACATTTGACAATCAAATTTTGCCAATTTTTATTTGTATGAGTTTGAAATATAATTTTTTTTTTTCATGGGGATGGTATTTTTTTTTAATTCATTCATTCAGGGAGCCGGTCGGCCGAGCGGACAGCATGCTGGACTTGTGATCCTGTGGTCCTGGGTTCGATCCCAGGCGCCGGCGAGAAACAATGGGCAAAGTTTCTTTCACCCTATGCCCCTGTTACCTAGCAGTAAAATAGGTACCTGGGTGTTAGTCAGCTGTCACGGGCTGCTTCCTGGGGGTGGAGGCCTGGTCGAGGACCGGGCCGCGGGGACACTAAAGCTCCGAAATCATCTCAAGATAACCTCAAGATAAGATGTATATTATTGTGGAATATTTTTGTCTTTATCTCGAATTGATCCTAAATCTTAATTACTCACCTTGAGACGAAGAGACATACACAAATAGACAGAGAGAAACAGCAAATACAAAGAGACAGAGAAACCACAGAAAATATAATGTGACAAAGAGAGAGAGAGAGAGACAGAGACAGACGGACAGACAGTCAGAGTTTAAGGGAATTGTTAAAAAACGCGACAAAAGAGAGAGTGGAGGCTGTGGTTTATGAGGTCACTGGCGAGGGAGAGACAGATCGGTTTAAAACTACGCCAACCCAATAAGCCGAGCAAGCGAGTGTGGGTTCACCAATTCTGCCTCACCATTTTAGACCTGTTGAGGATGGAGAGAAGCTCGTCGGGTCGCGTCTTTCTCCCGCTAACAACCCTGTGGTTCATATTCTCTGTAATGATGATGCTACAACTACTCTATTGAGTGGTTACGAAGAGAGGGAGAGGTGGAGGGGGAGAGAGCATGAGAGAGAGAGAAAGAGAGAGACAGAGAGGCCCCAGGTGGGTGGACGGACAATATTAAGGTGCCTGGATTCAGGATTCAAGACGGCTCGACGCTTACGAACGCGCGACTGCCAAATTTCTGCCCGGCGGAATGTTTTATGAAGTCAATTTTACAGCTTGCTGGCGCCTTCCTTCTGATATCCAAGCACATTTTAATGTTCTTCGGAGAGGCAAGGGAGGGGGTAGATATAGAATTAATGCATTAAATATTCTCAGTAATGTTATTGGTGAGAGTTATAATGAGAAAGGAGGAGATATGTGATGTTAAATGACCTCTGGAAACTTTGTCATGCATGGTGCTGCCCTCTTGCTTTCGCCTCGGGCCAAGGCGAGTGCCAAGTAGTACTGCCCAGTGCCAACTCGTCCTCTGGGTGTACTCGTCCAAGGTACGTCCGTCTTCAATGACGCAGCTTTACAATAATTTTTTTAATATAAGTAAATATAATAGTATATATTATAGTTTTGTCTATAAACCTTAGGGAGGTTGAGTTGAGTGTGTCGGTTCTGTTTGCACTTTTTAGTGTTTGCAGTGTGTGGATGAAGCATTTAGCGAATTGGGCTGCGAACGTAGGGTATTGGGCAAAACACTTGTTTGAGAGAACTTTGAATATAATCAGTTGTAAATCATAAGCTGGTATAACTATAGCAATTGGCCCGTGTTTTGACTGTTAACTGAATAACATTACGTATGTGCCCTTAATGACAGCTGCAGATTAGACGAGCTAACCTCAAGGTTGGATGGGGTACTATTCCTCAAGAATGGGTACCATTCCTTGGGGCATGGGAATATTTGGGTAGCGATCCGTGGGGAACTGGGGTGTTTGTTATCACTAGAGCTGAAGGGTCATTAATAGAATGATTGTCAAAAGCCTGAGTTTTGTGTTCTGCTTCAAATATAAGTTCCCAAGGTAATTAACATAACCAAACTTCATTAACATATTTCCCTGGAAACACAAACCGAAACTGTCTCTATTTTCCGCTTGTTACAACTTGTAATAAAGTTGTTACATCTTGGCTTAACGTGTTTATGACGTATTAGAACGTTATTACAATTTGCTATATTGGTTGTTATAACTGGTTAGGCGGTGTTAAAACTTGTTCGAACGTTTTACCAACGTCGTAGTTTCGGTGTGTGTTTGGCGGGTTGAGCCTTATTGACCGTTACTAACCTTATATGATCTGTCATAACCTAATCTTATCAAACTTAGTTTTTTCCAAACCTTACATATTCAGACCTAATCAAACTAAACCTAACCTTACATTACCTGACCCCCCCATAGCTTAACCTAACTACACCCTACATAACTTAACCTAACCTAATGAAACATAGCTTTCTTAACCTCATCTAATACTGTGCATTAGAACTGAACAGAAGAACAGAACAAGCTTTTGAAAGCTGTAGCGCCCCTAGCTGTCTTGGCAGTGGTTCTGAGAACTGGTACACAACATTCATGCCTGCGTGACTGTATCCAGTGACTGTATCCAGTGACTGTATCATCAGTCACCATCTCTTGATGAGCCTCTCTATAAGAAATCTAACCTCCGAATCTCACCTGAACCGTACGAGAACCCAAGCAACCCACCTAACCTAACGAGTCCGATGCAGAGAAAGCGTAGATATTCGTGAGACATTAATTTTCATAGGTTGCATTTGAAACGTTGGTGACCAGAGCGTAAAAAACGCGACCTATTAACTGAGTGAACAGGGTTTGTACTATAAATGTCTGTCTGTATTCCAGTCAACAGGAACAACAGAAACAGGGCCCAAACACTAGTGCTACTTGGAAGTTTCTGTTCCAAGTAGAGAATCTTTAACAACAACAAACTAGAGCACAATGATGGGGGAGTAACGGAAGCGTTGTGATAGAGAGGTAGATTATGGGTAAACAGGGAAGGGAGGGAGTGAGAGAAGGATATGAGGGGAAGTGTGGAGAGGAAGACGGAAAGGTAAGGGGAGGGGGGGAAAGGGAGGGGGCATTCCGACACCTGTGGGGAGAGAGGGTAAGGGGGGGGAGGTGGGGAGGGAGGAGGGGGGGGGTAGCCCAGGTTGGTATTATTCTAACGATGGTTCGCAGGTGCCCGCGAGAGATCGTCGTTGTTTACGAGCTCAAATTGTCTTTTCAATACAGGATGTGACAACTTTTTATTACGTAATGGTCACAGTGTGTGTGTGTGGGGGGGGGGGCTCTGACATGCCCGGCTCCTCGTGTGGGGGGAAGGGGGGGGGTAGTGGGACCATGTCTAACCATGTCTCAGAAGCCATGTTGATGTTGGGAGAGACTTTTGTACTCTCCATATTGTTCACTGATCTCTGATGATCCTCAACTGTACTTGGCTCATAGGTATTATTTTGGCTGGTCGGTAGAGTGACATTTCTTGCAGGTCGGCGTTCGATCCCCGATGGTCCAGAAGGTTGTAGACAGTCAATTTATGCCTTCCTCTGGTCCCAGCTATATTTATCCTGTTCTCATATACCTTTTCAAGCACTATATTGGTCATATTGGCTTAGTGATTTCTTGTGATAATTATCCTTATCTTTGGCTGTCTTCTATTCCATTGGGATTTTTCCTTTATCCATTGTTCCTTTATCCATTATCCATTGAGGTGCTGTAGATGCCATTTGATTGCTTAGCTCTTCAGCGCACTCCTTCAGGATCAATGCGGATAACTTATCTGGTCCTGATAGTTTTGCCACATACAAGTCCTCTGTCTTCACTCCCTCTGGTGCCTCTGGTGCCTCTGGTGCCTCTACTGTGTCTCTGGTGCCTCTGGTGCCTCTGGTGCCTCTACTGTGTCTCTGGTGCCTCTGGTGCCTCTGGTGCCTCTGGTGCCTCTACTGTGTCTCTTATCCTCTTGCCTAGTTGTTGTCACATTCTTCCTGCTGTCACATTCTTCCTGTTGCCACATTCTTCCTGTTGCTACATTCTTCCTGTTGCTACATTCTTCCTGTTGTCACATTCTTCCTGTTGCTACATTCTTCCTGTTGTCACATTCTTCCTGTTGCTACATTCTTCCTGTTGCCACATTCTTCCTGTTGTCACATTCTTCCTGTTGCTACATTCTTCCTGTTGTCACATTCTTCCTGTTGCCACATTCTTCCTGTTGCTACATTCTTCCTGTTGCTACATTCTTCCTGTTGTCACATTCTTCCTGTTGCTACATTCTTCCTGTTGTCACATTCTTCCTGTTGCTACATTCTTCCTGTTGTCACATTCTTCCTGTTGCTACATTCTTCCTGTTGCCACATTCTTCCTGTTGTCACATTCTTCCTGTTGCTACATTCTTCCTGTTGCTACATTCTTCCTGTTGCTACATTCTTCCTGTTGCCACATTCTTCCTGTTGCCACATTCTTCCTGTTGCCACATTCTTCCTGTTGTCACATTCTTCCTGTTGTCACAGTCTTCCTGTTGCTACATTCTTCCTGTTGTCACATTCTTCCTGTTGCCACATTCTTCCTGTTGCCACATTCTTCCTGTTGTCACATTCTTCCTGTTGTCACATTCTTCCTGTTGCCACATTCTTCCTGTTGCCACATTCTTCCTGTTGCCACATTCTTCCTGTTGTCACATTCTTCCTGTTGCCACATTCTTCCTGTTGCCACAGTCTTCCTGTTGCCACATTCTTCCTGTTGCCACATTATTACTGTTGCCACATTCTTCCTGTTGCCACATTCTTCCTGTTGCCACATTATTCCTGTTGCCACATTATTCCTGTTGCCACATTCTTCCTGTTGCCACATTCTTCCTGTTGCCACATTCTTCCTGTTGCCACATTCTTCCTGTTGCCACATTCTTTCTGTTGCCACATTCTTTCTGTTGCCACATTCTTCCTGTTGTCACATTCTTCCTGTTGCCACATTATTACTGTTGCCACATTCTTCCTATTGCCACATTCTTCCTGTTGCCACATTCTTCCTGTTGTCACATTCTTCCTGTTGCCACATTCTTCCTGTTGCTACATTCTTTCTTTCACTACGTGGTAGTTCTAGTTCGTGCCATGGTGCCAGTTAGAGTGTGAGGATCTGTGGTGCCAACCACAGTGCCAGTGTCAAAGATCCGTATAGTGACTCGCATTTCATATAAGCTTTCCAGCAATGTTGTCATTGTGCCAAATGCCAGTAATTGATGTTTAAAGGACACTGTGGTCTCCTAAATGATTATATATCATGTTAGTTTGTTGCTAGTAATGCGTAGGGTGGTATAGGGACGACTATATGTCTTAACGACATAAAGGAAAGAGATTTCTTGTTCAAGGCTGTTAAAGGAACCATTGACCTGTCGTCCGGCGTCATGAGAAGAAATTAGTCTCATGCAGTTGAGTCACGGCGGGGAAAGAGAGAGAGAGAGACAGTCAGACAGACAGACAGACAGACAGACAGACAGACAGACAGACAGACAGTCAGACACACACACACACACACGCACAGGGGGCCTCGTAGCCTGGTGGATAGCGCGCAGGACTCGTAATTCTGTGGCGCGGGTTCGATTCCCGCACGAGGCAGAAACAAATGGGCAAAGTTTCTTTCACCCTAAGTGCCCCTGTTACCTAGCAGTAAATAGGTACCTGGGAGTTAGTCAGCTGTCACGGGCTGCTTCCTGGGGTGTGTGTGTGTGTGTGGTGTGGAAAAAAAAAGTAGTTAGTAAACAGTTGATTGGCAGTTGAGAGGCGGGCCGAAAGAGCAAAGCTCAACCCCCGCAAAAACACAACTAGTAAACACACTCACACACACACACACACACACACACACACACACATCTAGGAAGTGATGTGGTGGAGGCTGACTCCATACACAGTTTCAAGTGTAGATATGATAGAGCCCAATAGGCTCAGGAATCTGTGCACCTACCCCCCAAACACAACTAAGTGAGTACAACTAAGTGAGTACACACACACACAGCATGAAAGAAAATACACCCTAAAAGTCACACGTCTCTTCACTGCACAACAGCTCTTTGCCTCTACATTTAATGTCAATCCACAAACGCCTCTGTATCCCATCAGATGAAACACAAACAGCGTCTTCCCGTCTCCGTAAATCACCGTACAAACCTTCGTTTAGGCGACATTATGGCACCTTTAGTGTGTCTCACCGCTTCAAACGACGGGTTTATGAAACTGGTACGAAAAATATCCCACCAGGTGCGTTTTTTATTGGGGACAGGTGGGGAATGTTCTGCCCTTCAGGAGGTCAGAGGTCAGGAGTCATGCACCTCAATTGCTGACCCCATGACCCAGAACACAATGGGAATATACATGCATGTGTATTATGCATAGGAGTCTCTTTGTGAATGATATATAATGAATGAAGGTACGATATTAATATCGTACCTTCATTCATTACGATAATGAATACAATAAGTAGGTACGATATTAATATCGTACCATTACGATAATGTAGGTACGATATTAATATCGTACCATTACGATAATGTAGGTACGATATTAATATCGTACCATTACGATAATGTAGGTACGATATTAATATCGTACCTTCATTCATTACGATAATGAATACAATAAGTAGGTACGATATTAATATCGTACCATTACGATAATGTAGGTACGATATTAATATCGTACCATTACGATAATGTAGGTACGATATTAATATCGTACCATTACGATAATGTAGGTACGATATTAATATCGTACCATTACGATAATGTAGGTACGATATTAATATCGTACCTACATTCATTATAATTTAATATATATGACCTTTTTATTATATATCCCCATCTTCTCTCCACGCGAGATGAATCAGAAGAGAGGAAAACGCCAGAATGTTTCTGGAGGACCTGGAAAATCAGGAAATATGGTCCAAAAAATGGCTACGCGACTTCATAACAAACAAATGCAAGGTAGCGTGAATGGAAATGAATATGAGGCTATACAAAGAGAGAGCTCAAGATGATGGGAAGAAACATAAGGGTCACAAACATATATTGAGTCATCGGTGGCGTATGCAAAGTTGGCGAATAATCTTCCAGCATTGAAGACTCTCAAGACAGAGAACTCTGTGTTAAACCATGACCCCTCCCCCCCACCCACCCAAAAAAAAGGAAGAAAGCAAAGCTACAAAAAGTTCAGAGATATGTTACAAGAATGATCTCTAAACTTAAACGACTAATCTATGAAGAAAGACTGAGGGAACTAGGAAGCTGAAAAGAGCATTGTAAGAGGGGGACATAATCCCAATATAAAAGATTAATAGAGACACTAAGTGAAAAGGCCTACATACTTACCATACGCAGGATTAGGGGCTAGAAAACATGGGAGAAAACTAGAAACACGTCAGCCAAAGCAATGATAGAACATATTTCTTCAATGTTAAAGTCGAGAACAAAATGTCATGAGCCAACAGTGGAAGTACTTGAGACTAAGGAGCTGAGGCCCAGGAGCTGAAGCTCTCTCTCACACACACACATACACACACACACACACACACACACACACACACACACACACACACACACACACACACACACACACACACACACACACACACACACACATTAAATCATAGCCTCACCTCTAGTGAATTAACGTTTATTACGGTTAAAGTTCATTCTTCATTAATCTACAGATTCATTAAGTAAGGTCAAGGGGCCGTTTATTTCTCCTCACTGGGGTTCTCCTGAAGCAACTTGCCCTGAGTGTTTTAATACGTGTGTGTGTGTGTGTGTGTGTGTGTGTGTGTGTGTGTGTGTGTGTGTGTGTGTGTGTGTGTGTGTGGATACGGATGGACACAAATAATCAGAAGTCGCTGCAATCTAATATCTTTAATTTTCAACTACAACCACCACCACAGTCACCATAACCACAAATATAACCACAACCACAAATATAACCACAACCATAAACCATGACCACCACCTCTATCACCACACCACAGAAAACAAAATCGCCCCAACAATCACCACAACCTCCACAACCACAATTACAACTGATTCTTGGAGTCATTAAGAGCGATGATAATTACTCCAAAACTTGTTAATTAAAACTGTAGTAAAGCAGGAATTAGAGTATTAGAGATACTTGTCAGTGGAACTCTGGCGCAATAATGTTCTTCAGATGGAACGAGAGAGAGAGAGAGAGAGAGAGAGTGAGAGAGTGAGAGAGAGAGAGTGAGAGAGAGAGAGTGGGAGAGAGATTGACATTGGCGACAAAAAACACACAAGAACAAGCTCCGCAGATGGAGACCGGGGTTTCAGTTCTGAAAAGTCACGAAATAAATGATGAGAATTGTCAGAAAGAGTGAGAAACACAAGAAAAGTGGCAGATCTACTGAGCAAACCTGTGACCTGAGTTATCAATCTTTGTAGACAAGTAGATTATTACCATGTTGAGAAAATAACGAAATAGCGAATATTAAACAACAAAAATTGTGGTATTTAATACCAGGGCAATCCCGCCAAACACGCACCGAAACTACGACGTTGGTACAACGTTCCAACGAGTTTTAACACCACCTAACCAGTTATAACAACCAATATAGCAAGTTGTAACAACGTTCTAATACGTTATAAACACGTTAAGTCAATATGTAACAACTTTATTACAAGTTGTAACAAGCGGAAAATAGAGACAGTTTCGGTTTGTGTTTCCTGGGATAATACGCTATCAGCTGTAAAATATTGGAAAGCAATACAATGATAACATTAGAATTTTGATAAAAACAGTCTGGGATTACAAGAAAGGATTCAATCTTGGAATGGAACTCCCTGCCAAAAAAATTCCCTTTGAGAACACCAGGATCAAAATATACA
Source organism: Procambarus clarkii (assembly GCF_040958095.1). NCBI lineage: Eukaryota > Metazoa > Arthropoda > Malacostraca > Decapoda > Cambaridae > Procambarus > Procambarus clarkii. The sequence goes on along the minus strand of NC_091184.1, from coordinate 32,558,667 downwards.
AACCTGCCGAGCGGCGTACCTCAGGGATTAATATTGGGTTTAACCTTGTTCTTAATATACGTCAGAGTCCTGCCTCAGAAGGGCCAATCGTATCGCCTTTCCTGGCTGATTCGAAGCTGACGAGAGCAAGAGCAAACTGATGCATGAAGATATAAATTTAGAAAAGTAGTCAGGCAATTTAAAAAAATTGTCTGACGCCCAGTAAATTTAAATTTCAAGTTAAAAAAACAGGAAATACAGAGTTATGAAGATAAGAAAAGCTGTAAGAAGACAAGAACAGCAAGAAAAACTAAGAAGTAACTAGAGAACACAGACAGAGAGGAATATATACTACAATAGTCCTGGGATATATATATATACTACCATAGTCTTAGGATATATACTACCATAACCCTGGGATATTCATTACCATATTCCTGGGACGCATGCTACGATGGCCCAGGGCTCCACAAGCGCCCAGTATCACCCATGATAAAAAGATTAAATAGTGGGTTTAAGTGAGTTTATGAGGCCATCCAAACTTGGGCGGGAGAGTGTACTCACCAAGAGCTCTCGCTGGAGGCCTCATTCTCCCTATAAAATGTTTGGGGTTTTGGAATATACAGTGTTAAATTTAGTATAAATTGTATGATAGTTTATAGTATGTGTGGGTAGGCGTGAAGAGAGAGAGAGAGAGGGTAGCTCCTTGGTCAAGCAGGGAGCGCCTGCGATTCTCAGTCGCAGGTCTCCGGTTCGATTCCTAACCGGAGCGCAAATAAATTGGCAGTGTTTCCTTTCACCTCATGCTTCTGTTCACCAAGCGAATAAATAGGAACCTGACAGTTTCTGGAGGCTGCTTCCAAGGGACGTGAGTAGCTTATATATATATATATATATATATATATATATATATATATATATATATATATATATATATATATATATATATATATATATATATATATATCCAGATGTGTATATTCATGTCAGGTGATTATATTCAGGTCAATAGTCTTTCTGTACACCAATGTCTACATCAGGTGAGTGTATATGATTCGCCTGAGTACAGCTGTCCCGAGAGCTTACATTCACGTGTTTGATGAGTCTATCTGCCTGAGGTGAGTACAAGATGAGTCAGATGTACACACCTGATGTACACACCTGATGTACACACCTGATGTACACACCTGCGCTCCATTATGGTCTTCAACAACCACAGGAGAATCACAACAACAGACGAGCCAAAAACATTTCATATAAATTATCAAATGTAATTATTATGGCCAATATGAGCAATCATGATATATTCCATTAATCTCTGTTGGTAAATGTTATATATAATTCACAGCCGGAGGGAAGGGCAGTAAGCTCACAGCGAGCCCAGGATTAAGACTAGGAGGCAGATTTCCTTTTTTCATTATTAGAACCAATTTTGAAAAACATATATATATATATATATATATATATATATATATATATATATATATATATATATATATATATATATATATATATATATATATATATATATAACTGAAAACTCACACCCCAGAAGTGACTCGAACCCATATTCTGGGGTGTGAGTTTTCAGTTGCATATTGTCCTGGGGACCATTCAGGCTTGTTCGCATATATATATATATATATATATATATATATATATATATATATATATATATATATATATATATATATATATATATATATATATATATATATATATATATATATATATATATATATATATATGTGTGTGTGTGTAAGCGCAACATGAAGGAACACTAAATGCTAAGCTTACATGCTTGTTGTTGTTGTTGTTTTAGATTCAGCTACTCAGAGCAAAATGTCCATGTAGCACGGGCTATGGTGAGCCCGTAATTGAGTTCGGTTATTCGCGATAACCTTGTTACTGTGATATTTGGGTCAAAGTTTTAAATGGTAGAGTTTCCTTCTTTTCGCATTGATTTTTGTTTTAATAACTTTTTTTCTGTTTTAATAACGTTATCTTGGTGGCGGATATAGATGCACAATGTTCACTATTTTTTTTTTTTTTTTTTTTTTGAGATATATGCAAGAGTTGTTACATTCTTGTACAGCCACTAGTACGCGTAGCGTTTCGGGCAAGTCCTTAATCCTATGGTCCCTGGAATACGATCCCCTGCCGAGAAGAATCCTTGTTACAGCCAAGTACACATTTTACTGTTGCGTTAAACAGAGGCTACAGTTAAGGAATTGCGCCCAGTAAATCCTCCCCGGCCAGGATACGAACCCATGTCATAGCGCTCGCGGAACGCCAGGCGAGTGTCTTACCACTACACCACGGAACTATTGCTTCCCATTCTTAATTTTCTGTAACCATTGTAGTCGCTGTGGATTTTGTATTTAATACAGCTGCTCTTGTTGGATGAATGTTGTGTTTGATACACAGGGGCTTCAGTTGCTTCACATTCCAGTAAGTAGTGTAATTGTGGCATTTCTGCATCTGTTCCACAGATATAATAGTGGCATTTCTGCATCTGTTCCACAGATATGACACTCTTTAAGTATTGGGTTTATTACCTCCCAGCAGCACTTGTAGACAAGCAGGCGATGAATCACAATAACGTGGCTAAAGTGTGATGACCAGACCACACACTAGAAGGTGAAGGGACGACGACGTTTCGGTCCGTCCTGGACCATTCTCAAGTCGATTGTGAAAACACAATCGACTTGAGAATGGTCCAGGACGGACCGAAACGTCGTCGTCCCTTCACATTCTAGTGTGTGGTCTAGTCATCACTTGTAGACAAGTCTGAGTCTGTGTATGTTAGTACTCAAATTGCATGATGGTTGTGCTATTGTAATGTCTGTGGAGTGGTTTTTGCCCGGCTTGAAAGCTGGCGTGCAGAAACATAAACATATAAAAGTGTGGGTTCACGTCGCTCGACGATTCACCTCACCTCCTTCATCGTAGGGAGCGCCGTGGGTTATAATGAAGTGATTGGTGCCTCATTCCCGTCAAACACACACCGAAACTACGACGTTGGTACAACGTTCGAACAAGGTTTAACACTTCCTAACCAGTTATAACAACCAATATAGCAAGTTGTAACAACGTTCTAATAAGTCATAAACACGTTAACCCAAGATGTAACAACTTTGTTACAAGTTGTAACAAGCGGAAAATAGAGACAGTTTCGGTTTGTGTTTCCAGGGTTACAGCTTCTAGTTGTCCACCGGGTCTGTAGTCGTCCCTCTGGGTCAATGGAGGACCGTTGAATAGCTGTTTCCTGAAGTCGAATTCATCTGAACGTTGATTACTGGTGATGAGTCACGACATTGTGATTACAGACAAATCACAGTGGCGTGATCTATGAATGAGAAAATCACTTGGATCCATGCGGAGATTTGAACCAGCATTCTAATGACTCCCAGACACTTGGTTTAACCCACTCGGACACAGTAGGATAAAAGCTATTAAATCCGGAACTCTACTAGTCTACTGGGAAAGTCTGGAGCCTCATCAACATCAACATAGTCTCATCAACATCAACATAGCCTCATCAACATAACCTCATCAGCTAGTGCTACCACATGAGGTATTCGTAAAAACCAGGTTGTGGCACCATTTGGGGCCTCCAGAATTTACCAGTGAACTCAGTAGAGTTCCGAGATGAAGAACTTTTTGTCCTGTCGTGACTGAATAGGTTAAGGTAAGCGTCTGGGAATCGCTAGAACGCTGGTTCACATCCCGTCATTGCCTCAAATGACTTTCCCAGGTTCCTTACATGAAGCAGCTCCCGTGTCTTAGAAATTACACTCTTCAGGACTATTTGGCGACTAATAATAAAATCTTCTACAACACAAGATCTTGCTTTTGTGTTTGCAGTTAATTCAGACAACTGCTTGACTTCAGGAAGCTGTTAGTTAACTACATATAAGCATGTCTTGTGTCTAGCAACTCTAGTTTCTGACAGGAAACTTGCAACGTCATTTCTATTCAACTACTTTCCGAACTTTCTGGGGGCGGTTAGGGGGACATGGACTCCCCCTTGTAATGGTCAGTTTGGATGCCTTTCTTGAGAGAGATTTATATTTACAGTGTGTATATATTTGTGTGAATGAGTTCCAGCTCTTTAACCGCTCCACTAACCTATCATTTAACTGGGCCAATCTTCTGTTTTTCTCTAGCTGATTGTTATATCTATTCTTAATAATATTAGAGCGACGTATGTCCGTGTGCTGACATTTTAATCAAAGCTTAGAAAGCGAGGAACCCAATTACCGAAACTTTTACATCTCACTTGACAAAACAAATCATGAAATTTCCAAGTTAAAACTTCTTAGTAAAATCCATCTTCAGTTCGACACAAACAATATAAAATAACATTTTAAATTAGCGTACCGATTATACGACAACACTTCACGTCATCCGGTGATAAGGAAAGGAAAGGAAGAATGTCATGGTTGAGTTGTGTGGTAAAACTGTGGCTTCGAGTCCTTGTGCTTCGCTTCCTCATTATGAATTGAGATAACCTTAACTTGTTGTGCAATTAGAGACGGTTGGAAAAATCTGTAATTATACCGTTGCCTTAAAAAGACTTTTATCATAGAGAGAGAGAGAGAGAGAGAGAGAGAGAGAGT
>NC_091184.1:32546566-32549066 GCF_040958095.1 Procambarus clarkii | reverse complement strand
GATATAACCAGGACCTTGGATATAACCAGGACCTTGGATATAACCAGGACCTTGGATATAACCAGTACCTTGGATATAACCAGTACCTTGGATATAACCAGGACCTTGGATATAACCAGTACCTTGGATATAACCAGGACCTTGGATATAATCAGGACCTTGGATATAACCAGTACCTTGGATATAACCTTGGAGATTACATTGTGGGACTCTGAACACGATAATATAGTGAAAGAAACAAGAGGAAGAGTTCGAATCCCCTGAACAGGCGATCAACAAGGGCACTCTGCTGGTGGATGATCTAGTATGGATGCCACCAACCCATCCGCAACTTCAACAGTAACTACGAAACAGAACTCGGATGTCAAGAGGTTTAGAAACACGAATAGATACGAAAAAAATTATGTTGGGCATAATAGGTGAGCACTGGTAGGTTAGCTCCTATAGGTGAGCTCTCATATCTGACCACTAAGGAATAATAGGGAAAGGAAAGAGGGTGGAAGAGATAGATGGTAAAGGGGATGGAGGAGGAAGGGATGGAGGAATAGGGGGAAAATAGGTAGTAAGATGGACGCGGAAGGGAACAGAGAAGAAAAGGTTCAACCAATAATATCCTTCCATCTCTCATCAACTACCACCGCCCCCTCCCCCCTCCCCTCCGTGATTCCATTAACCTTTCGAGACTCGATCAATCCAGGAGTTGAATGTGGGTGAGGAGTGGCGGCCATATTTCTAACAGAATGCTCCAGAAGTCTCCAACCAAAGAGATAAATCATAAAGATGTGGGAATGGTTGAGAGAGATGAATATGCATATGTGTTGGTTGACCATTGAGTGAAGGAGAGAGAGAGAGAGAGAGAGAGAGAGAGAGAGAGAGAGAGAGAGAGAGAGAGAGAGAGAGAGAGAGAGTATGAGTGGGTGTTGAGACACAACCCAGGTTGACTGACAGGGTAATGGTACAGTCGTGTTCCTTCAACTGACTGACAGCACTTTATTCCTCTCATGTCTCCCCATCTGAACACACACAAAGACCCCCCCAAAAACACACACACACACACACACACACACACACACACACACACACACACACACACACACACACACGGTGAGTGTGTGTGTGTGTGTGTGTATAATATAAGAACAAGAGGTCATAGATTTAAACTAGCTAAACACAGATGCCGAAGAAATATAAGAAAATTCACTTTCGCAGAGTGGTAGACGGTTGCAACAAGTTAGGTGAGAAGGTGGTGGAGGCCAAGACCATCAGTAGTTTCAAAGCGTTATATGACAGAGTGCTGGGAAGACGGGACACCACGAGCGTAGCTCTCATCCTGTAACTACACTTAGGTAATTACACTTAGGTAATTACGGTTGGTCCACGCTATCAGGCGCTAGGAACAGTCCATAAAATAGGATATCTCACTGAAGAAAATAGTGCCAGAGTGAATGGTACTCTAGAAGTTGATAAACAAAGACAACATTAAAGATAATGGGACCACACATCGCACCTACATATATCATCACTATTGCAAACGTAAAACGTGTTCAACCTTCTTCAATGAATCTTTCAAATTCCTTATACCAACTTGAGTGAAGATGTATGAGAACACCTTGGCATAAAACTGAGTAATGGTATGCCAAAACCAGTTAGTTTCAGGGCATTCTAGAAAATACTTCAATAAATATGGGCTCGAAAAGATCTGATAGTGATGAAAACCTTACTAGTTGAATTTCATAACCAAGTAAAACCCTTGACAAAGCATTCGAACCTAAATTATAAAAAAAGGCGCCAGGGGTAGGAAGACATGTATCACAGAGCATTCCAACGTCTTATAATATATAAAATATAATTGAAATATATCTAATGGTCTCAGTAGCAAAGGCCATCCTGTGGGAACATCAAAGTGCAACAGGTAATGAGAAAATCCACTTGGGCTGAGAGGTGGGTGCAGACCTACGACCACTGCATTGTCAAGCCACATACTCTTCCACTAGACCACTGTGGCCTTGTAAAAGTCATACAACCGAATTTCTACTGAAATCTCCCAGTACCTGGGGTCAACCTGAGTGGTCTAGTGGTAAAGTATGCGACTTGGCAATGCTGTGGTCGTAGGTTCGCGCCCATTTATAGTCCTAATGGATTTTCTCATTGATAAATATCACGTTAATGTGATTTCTGTGTGTTACTAATGGCAATATTCTATTCGACAAATCAGCTTATATTCTTAGACCTAGTATAGCACATATATGTACTATTGGGCCTCAGCTAGCATTTATTAGGCCTAGGAAAGTTAAGTTACGTTTTCTTTGAACCATAAGGACACATACTTTTTCGGTTTGTCCAAATTCAACAGTACAAATTTCTACTTTCTAATTCCCTTTTTTGTCAATGTATGTACGATGGTTCTCATTGATATATATATATATATATATATATATATATATATATATATATATATATATATATATATATATATATATATATATATATATATATGATT
>NC_091184.1:32449066-32541566 GCF_040958095.1 Procambarus clarkii | reverse complement strand
TTTGTTGTTATTTCAGATTTAGCTACTCAGAACGAAGTGTCCATGTAGCACGGGCTATGGTGAGCCCGTACATGTCAGTAGTGGTTTTAACCTCTCTCGTATGTCGAGTACCTAGATCTAGGGCAAATAGTTGTCGAATTTTTTTTTCAGCATTCTAATGTATATTAAACCTCCTCTCACTCATAGAGGCAATACAGAACCATAGTGGGTAGGCCATATGTAACTCAGAGAGGTCTATCAAGTACCAAACTATATGTAGACCTAGTTGAGGTAGTGGGCAACTGGGTATATATATGACATTATTGACAGGGAGGCAAGGGAACACTATAGACAGGAGAGACTGAGACACATGTGATAATATTGATAAACACAAGACACGTGACTATTGACAGCGAACACATTCAACACGTGACAATATAAACAGAGAACACATTCACCACTTGACAATATAAACAGAGAACACATTCACCACTTGACAATATAAACAGAGAACACATTCAACACGTGACAATATAAACAAAAAACACATTCAACACGTGCCAGTATAAACAGAGAACACATTCAACACGTGCCAATATAAACATAGGACACATTCAACACGTGCCAATATAAACATAGGACACATTCAACACGTGCCAATATAAACATAGGACACATTCAACACGTGCCAATATAAACAGAGAACACATTCACCACGTGCCAATATAAACATAGGACACATTCAACACGTGACAATATAAACAGAGAACACATTCACCACGTGCCAATATAAACATAGGACACATTCACCACGTGCCAATATAAACAGAGAACACATTCAACACGTGACAATATAAACAAAAAACACATTCAACACGTGCCAGTATAAACAGAGAACACATTCAACACGTGACAATAAAAACATTCAACACGTGCCAATAAAAACAGAGTACACATTCAACACACGTGGCACCATCAATGACACATATATATAACCACACACACACACAGGACACTCACCATCACCATAAAACACTACAGTAGTGGCCATGATAACCAAGAGGAGATGTCGCACCATGGTGGAAAACACACCTCTCCGCTTCCACCAAGCTTTCCGCTCTTTTCCAATCAGCTTCAGATTCCTTCAGCAAAATACCAAAGCCTGGCGCTGGTGTGTGTGTGGGGAGAGGGGGCCGGCGAAGTCCAAAGGTCTCCTTGTTGGCGGGCGCCTACAGTCTTGTCAAAGTCTAATTAGTTGCAAACGAGCGTCAAACTAATCAAAGAAAATGTATTCCATTTTCTGTGTTACTTCCGCCTGTTTCAGATATTCTCGATGTTTTTTATGACTTCATTAAACCTTTTAGAGACGATATTTATACTTTTTTTTCAGAAAATTGGTTGTATTCTAAGTTGACACCATATTTCATGCCTGTTATTTTCCTATTTATATTATTAGATTTCACTTACAATCAAAATATGAAAAATATGCCAAACGCGACCTCCTTACTATTAATTACTATTCAATCATGTCTCCTGATGAGAGGATAATTACCTCCTATTATCCACAATCCTCCCAATTAGCCTCAAACTCCTGTCATTATTTGTAACTCTCTAAAGTCCTTCCATTACCATCATACGTGTGGTTATTTGAACAATGCAACTATAGCGGGGTGGCAATTCAGAGCCTAGCGAGCGAGCCAGTGAAAAAGAGAGGGGAAGGAGGGAGAGAGAGGATCGGAGGCAGCGGAGCAACTCCCCCTCCGACGTCCGGCATGACACTGCCCGCTGACTCCTCTACTAACCCAGGGCACCGCGCGCTAAGTTGCCAGGTGCCGCTTTGGCAACACCTCCACACTAACTTTTGTCACTTTAATCTGACCCAAATAATAATAATTATAGTAATAATAATGTTATTAATTTAAATAATAATAATAATTAAACTGCCCGGGTTCGATCTAAGAATAATTCGTTTTGTCAGGGGCAGGCAGCCTGTGTATATATAAACTTTAATCTTATACTCTAATAACTAAATAATTGTGTCTGGGGGACAAGCAGCCTGTATATGTATAGCTGCCATTACAGCTTACACTCTAAAGAAAAATAGAGCCATTTAGAGAGAAATCTAAACACGCTCTGCAAGTAATAACCAACCATCTTATTGGAGAGGATAAAATATCTGAAATCCTTGCACTGTATCCATGTATCGCTTCTAGGAGGTAAATGACATAGGAGATACTGAAGAATGAGCTGTGTATTGTGAAGACTAATAATAAACAGCAGCTCCTCTGTGAACCTGTAATATCGCCTGTATCTAAAATATTTTATGTATTAGCTGAAGACCATCAGTGCATAATGTATTTTTTAAAACATAAATATTGTATTGTATTTTTTGAAACAACTGACATTATAATTTGTGTGTAGGTTAGATGTAATTGTTACTGTACCAGTCTCCGGTGAGGTCTGGTTTGGTCAATTGTGTCCTCGGTAATCATTTTTTATGTTGTCTTAGTAATGTTTACAGTATGTAAGTATTGTAAATATTGGCTTATTAATAGTAATATGTGTTGTCTTAGTAATATTTACAATATGTAAGTATTGTAAATATTGCCTTAGTGATATTTACAATATAAATTGACTTAGTGTCATTTGCAATGTGGGTTGGAACTGTGAACGAAACATATTTCGAACTCCGAACACAAACGGATTATATTTCGAACACAGACCTAAGTACTTTACTAAGTTTTTACTAATATACTATGAACCGGAAGGTTTTCTCCTTATTATGAACTTCAATACTTTGTATAACTGCGGAATATACTTAGAATTCCTAAACCTTAAATGGAGCACAGATTTGAAAGTGCTAAATCGAAGTCAGCATGTTTGAAAATAATTAACAAATCAAATGGGATCAAATCGCAAATGGCGACTGGAGCACAAGAGAAAACCGTATTGGTCATTGGAGCGCAGGATATCTCAAAATAGCTATTTGCGCAGTTTAGGGGTTTATACATCAGGGAGACGGCTGATGAGTTTAAGCGCCTCCTATTATTTATCTATCAGAATTCAGGTTTCAAAACTTGTGGTCGAAATAGAACATTTTTGGGTGAGGTTTCGAAGCATTTGGTTAAGTTTAAGCTCCTCTCGTTATGGGAGCCGGTCGGCCGAGCGGACAGCACGCTGGACTCGTGATCCTGAGGTTCCGGGTTCGATCCCGGGCGCCGGCGAGAAACAATGGGCAGAGTTTCTTTCACCCTATGCCCCCTGTTACCTAGCAGTAAAATAGGTGCCTGGGTGTTAGTCAGCTGCCACGGGCTGCTTCCTGGGGATGGAGGCCTGGTGGAGGACCGGGCCGCGGGGACACTAAAAGCCCCGAAATCATCTCAAGATAACCTCAAGATAACCTCAAGCAGCGCATACTTGAAACATTTCTCAACAGGCATTTTTTCAGACATTTGCAATAGGGAGATGAATCATAGAGAGACCTATGCCACATTATCAGTGCCAGTGCCTGTGACATAGACACCCCTCCCCCAGGATCCAGACCTACGTTGCCATATCGACAGTGCCAGTCTGTGACATAGACACCCCTCCCCCAGGATCCAGACCTACGTTGCCATATCGACAGTGCCAGTGCCTGTGACATAGACACCCCTCCCCCAGGATCCAGACCTACGTTGCCATATCGACAGTGCCAGTCTGTGACATAGACACCCCTCCCCCAGGATCCAGACCTACGTTGCCATATCGACAGTGCCAGTCTGTGATATAGACACCCTCCCCCACCACCCAGAGCAACACCGCATCAGCAGTGCCAGGGGTCGTGTGAAATAAGAATGTAACATATCTAGCCCGTGGAGTGCCAGACCTGGCACCATGTAAACGCAGTTTTTCTCACAGTGACACGGAACAGGAGTCCCTCTGCGACTCTTTCCTCTCTCTAATTGTGACCTAACTGGTTTGTGCTTATGTGTACATGTGTATGTATGTATGTATGTATGTATATATATATATATATATATATATATATATATATATATATATATATATATATATATATATATATATATATACATATATATATATATATATATATATATATATATATATATATATATATATATATATATATATATATATGTGTGTGTGTGTGTGTGTGTGTGTGTGTGTGTGTGTGTGCGTGAGAAAGCTGCAGGAAAACGCAAGCCATAGATCACTATAAGAATTCTAATTGACCCGGCCAGGAATCGAACCTATGCCGTCCAGGATCCCCCCTAAACGTACACAGTATCGTGACCACACACACAGACACATTGAAAGGGGCACTATCTGCCTGTCTTTTTCCTTATCTTCTCTCTCTCTGCATACTAATTTCCTTATCTAAATTCCATTGTATACCTTTAAATACTCTACTGTATCAAATGAACTTTATATAAATCAGAAGTATTATTCTTATTAACGTGAAATATTTAAAATTCTTGAAAACTGCTAAAATTGTCTTGGGAAATAAATGCTCAATTTTAGACTTCATGTGAAATTTTTATTAAAGTGAAATTTTTATTAAAGTGAAATTTTTATTACTCCAGGTGGCAAACCCTCTAAACTAAAAACGCTTTATACACCACTCACAACTGATGTTCATACTTTTCTCGAACAGTGCTTTGCTTATGTCCTTTGTTCGAATTGCACCTCAGTAAATGCTTCACCCCACGTACTGCAAGTATAACCACCCAGCCTCATCAACAATGACCAAATGCTAGTTAATCCGGTCGCTAACCCCCCCCCCCCTGTCTATGAATGAAAAACGGTTTGCACACGAATTGTGCAAACTTTTGTGTTCGAACTGATGACGTTCGAACATCTAAAACAATACTTCACTAACGACTTGTGTTCGAATATCAGCGCTGTAAATATTTCACCCATTACTTCAAATGCAAATGTAATCGCCACAAGAATCTATAAACACCTAATCCATTGTAAGCTACGTCTAACTCTACCTAGACTTTAATACATATTAATATTAATATATAAATGAGAACAAATCTATTTGTAACATACAGTAGATTAAAATATGCGAATGTGTCTAGGGGGACGGCCGCCGCTTTAACGAGCCTGGCCTGAGGACAGGTTGAAATGCTTGACCGAACCTCCTACAAATACAAATAATTGCCAATAAATACACAAGGAAATCATAGTAACGTGATATATCTCTCAGAAATTAATTGGAACATGACAGGGGATCGAACCTGAGTTGGCACTATTTTGGTGCCTCAGGACTCCTGTTGTGGATTTAGGCGGATCCCAGGTTAAATAACTATGGTCAGGTTCCAAAACCGCACAATAAAATTTCAACATCCTTGAGTCAGAGATATGTTAGGAAGTGCAAAATAAATTCAATGAAAATGTCCGGATGTTATAAGCACAATTTGAGAACAGTGAAAATATTCGAAGTTCGCGACTCTTCAATATCCTGCCAACAAGTATTAAAAATATTGCTGGAAGAACAGTGGAAACTTTTAGGAAAACAGTTGACAAGTTTCTATAAGACGCACCGGATCAGTCTAGCTGTGTGGGTCTTCGGATTTTGGTCACAAAGTCTCACAGATCAAGCAATCACCATGGAAAACTGTGCTTAGGTCAGGCTGCTGGAGTAGAAGAACTCTTCAAATCATCACCAGGCTGCAGTACTCTTTGTAGAGCAATGCTATTGACATGACTCTTGAATAATGTATATCAGAATGTATTCTGGTTAAAAATAATGTTATTCTCACACACACACATGTGTCCTGTATCAAAACATTTTACTGTAAATATATTTATTTGTTTAATAGTTTCATGATAGAAGCAACTCGACCAATTGAGATGACAGGTTGATATTTATTTTTGCAATCCCACTTCACTTTGACATCAATTGCAAGCCGGATTGTTTCTTGTATTTCATTTCATTATTTTTGTTTATTTTTACATTTGAAAAGAGTTGATGTGTGAGGTCCTCAGTAAAGACTTGGCAATCCTGTCATTGGATTTATTTAGTGAATATAGAGAACCCAATCCATTGGTCCAGAAGCTCGGATCTTAAGGTAATGGAACACTGAGGTAAGGATCCTAAGGTAATGGAACAATCATTGTAACAATTACTGGAACATTGCGACGATCATTGGAACAATCACTTGATCACTCATTGGAACATAATTCGAAGTCATGTGAATTAATCATTGGAACAATAGCTGTAATCATATCTTGAGGTTATCTTGATTATCAATCACTATACAATCATTTGAACAATCACTAAAATAATCATTACAACTATCATTGGAACAACCATTGCACCAAACATTGAAACAATCATTAGGCTCAAGCAATGAATCATTGGTACAATTACTGTAAAAAATAATTTATATAATCATTGTAACAATCACTGTAGCAATCACCAATACATCATTCAGTAGGAGGTAAATAACTACAGTAATCACCGGTTACAAACACTGGCTACACCTCATTAATAGAGTCAGACTCAACAAAAGCCAAAAAAGACGATGGAACACGTAAAAAAAATAGACAAAAATCCTCAAGAAGAAAGAGGTTATTCCTCATGCTGATATGTAGTGAAGAGCATCGTCGGACAGAAAGAAGAGAGCCTTTGGCGGTCACAAAGTTGCTCTCTCCGTCAGCGTCGGCGTCGCTTCCTGCTGGAGAGGACGTGGGGTGGTGGGGAGAGACTTCCCAGTGGGCGACGCCAACTGAAGGAGATCCCCGTCAATCTACACCGCGGACAACCTAGTCCATTTTAATTAGGATGTGTCGTCGGGGCGGTGTTTGGTAATGGAAGCGGCGGGTTGTGGCCACTGTGCTCATGACACCTAGACTGTTATCTTGGGTATGGAGGCAGGCGGCTTCTGCTAGCAGAAGGGGAAAAAGAGATGAGGTCTGTTCTCTCTCTCTAAAGGGTTACATTGTGAGTTTCCTGGGGGCTGTTTCTCTGGAGTCCGTCTCTCATGGGGGTCATAGTGTGACTTTCCATCGGGTGCTTATACGCCCTAAACTGCACTCCATATCTCCACTTGGCATGGATTATTGGACGTATCCAGCCTCGCAACACCCCACTCTGAGACTACGAGGTCACTAGTCTCTTTGACATCTTTGTTTCAGGATTTCTCTATATCTGTTTTTACCTCTCTCTCTCACTCTCTCTCTCTCTCTCTCTCTCTCTCTCTCTCTCTCTCTCTCTCTCTCTCTCTCTCTCTCTCTCTCTCTCTCTCTCTCTCTCTCTCTCTCTCTCTCTCTCTCTCTCTCACACACACACTCACACACACAGCTACATAAAGTCTATATTAACAAGAACAGATAATATCCTAAATAACGTAACAATTGATTAATCTGTAATTTAACGTTTTAGCTGCCAGAGAGAGAGAGGAGAGGGAAAGTCTAAAGGAAAAGACCCTAAACCAAAGACTGAAAAAAATTTGCCAAACTGAGCTATGATAATTTTTTTTTGACACGAGAGGTCATGAGAAAGGTGAAAGGTTACCAGTGGAGGCATTCTGCAGATATTTCCTCCATTTTGAAGGAGACATGCAGCAATCACAGGTCGCTAACTGGTCCAGTGAATCAATATACGAAGACCAGTCAACAGGTGGGTGTCGACACCATCTTTTTTTGTGTGTGTGAATTGAGAGGTATTTATTCACCTATTTGTGCTTCCGGGGGTTGAGCTCTGCTCTTTCGGCTCGCCTCTCAACTGTTTCTACTACTATTATTTTTTCCCCACACTCCACACACACACACACACACACCAGGAAGCAGCCCGTGACAGCTGACTAACTCCTAGGTACCTATTTACTGCTGGGTAACAGGGGCATAGGGTGAAAGAAACTCTGCCTATCGTTTCTCGCCGGCGCCTGGGATCGAACCCGGGACCACAGGATCACGTGTAGAGCGTGCTGTCCGCTCTGCCGGCTAGCTCCCATGTGTGTGTATGTGTGTGTGTGTGTGTGTGTGTGTGTGTGTGTGTGTGTGTGTGTGTGTGTGTGTGTGTGTGTGTGTGTGTGTGTGTGTGTGTGTGTATGTGTGTGTGTGTGTGTATTCATCTATTTGTGCTCGCGGGGGTTGGACTTTGGCTCTCTGGTCCCGCCTCTCAACTGTCAATCTAAATACATTGTATATGATAGGGTGAACAAAGACAAGCTATTTAGCATGGGTGGAACACGAACAAGGGAACACAGGTGGAAACTTAGTACCCAAATGAGCCACAGAGACATTAGAAAGAATTTGTTCAGTGTCAGAGTAGTTAACAGATGGAATGCATTAGGCAGTGATGTGGTGGAGGCTGAAGCCATACACAGTTTCAAATGTAGATATGATAGAGCCCAATAGGCTCAGGAATCTGTACACCAGTTGATTGACAGTTGAGAAGCGGGACCAAAGAGCCAAAGCTCAACCCCCGGAAGCACAAATAGGTGAGTAAATACCTCTCAATTCACACACACAAAAAAAGATGGTGTCGACACCCACGTGTTGGCTGGTCTTCGTATATTGATTCACAGGACCAGTTAGCGACCTGTGATTGCTGCATGTCTCCTTCAAAATGGAGGAAATATCTGCAGAATGCCTCCACTGGTAACCTTTCACCTTTCTCGTGACCTCTCGTGTCAAAACAAAAAAAAAAAAAACTAAATTTTATCATCGCTCAGTTTGGCACCTTTTTTCAGTCTTTGGTTTAGGCTTTTTCCCTCTTAGTCTTTCTCTTTCCCTCTCTCTCTGGCAGCTAAAACGTTAAATTACGGATTAAGCAATTGTTACGTTAGTTAGGACTTTATCTGTTCTTTTTAATATATATATATATATATATATATATATATATATATATATATATATATATATATATATATATATATATATATATATATATGACTGAAAACTCACCCCAGTTATATATAGTCCTGTCGTATCCATATACGACTTTATATCGTATCTATATACGATATATAGTCGTATATAGTCCTGTATATATATATAGTATATATATATATATATATATATATATATATATGTATATATATATATATATATATATATATATATATATATATATATATATATATATACCAAGAGGTATACTTTGCTCTTCAGTGTATATACTCAGAGTTTAATTTAGTCCTGGACTGTATTCAGGATTGAAAGTATATATCATGCTTGGTCCGTAAGCTCTTGTGGTGGCCTTAATAACCCGCTAGACGTTAATAGGCCTTTATAACCCTCCAGAGGTTGATATTCCTTAATAATCTTCCAGAGATTCATAGGCCTTAATAACCCTCTAGAGGTTGATAGGCCTTAATAACCCACCAAAGTTTGATAGGCCTTAATAACTCTTCAGAAGCTAATAGGCCTTAAGCTCATCACCAAACCAGTTATCACAAACTGCCAGTTCTCACCAACTGACAAGCGTCTGATTTGAAGCGGTTTTGCCATACCCAAAGCGTACGAAACTTGGCGACTAATTTATTGAAGCTGAAATTTAGCTGCCAATTTAAGCGTCAGTAACATGGCATTTTTAATTTCACAGAAGCACCGGAATTTTCACGATGTAGTCGAAATTGTCTTAGACATAGTGTAAAGCCAAGTTGTTTATGCTATAAGCTTATTTCTATGGAGATAATACACACACGGTCTGGTTCTTATCTTGATTAGACATGTTATTTGTTTATCGTAACGTGATGAGGAACACAGTGCCCGGTTGCCATAGCAATAATATATATAATTTTCCCACCAAGCAAGCCTAGCCCCACGACTGAACTTTTGAGAGTAAAATAACTCTGGAAACCATCTACAGGTAAAGTTTCAGTGGCAAATTGACGAGGTCTTTGTTGAGCGGTTCCAGGGCGGAACTGATTTATATGTTACGAGTGCGATTAACAATCAGGGTTGATTCCCAGAGGCCAGAGATGAGAGGCATTTTGTCTGGTTCAGTAGGGTGAAGGTGGGAATGGGAACTATTCTGCCTGGATCTGTAAAGATAGAATATATAATTTATTGCCTGTTTAATCCTTGCAGAGAATTGTACTTAAATATTACAAATGACTCGAATCTAGCTTGGCAAAGTGGAATACAATCAAGAAGTTCTCAGAGACCTGTTCAGCTCTCTCTGTATCGGTAATAAATACCGTTTGGATATATCGTAACTTTAGAACACCCTCATGTTATAGTAACATTTTCATAAGATTGCAATTGCAGTTAATGAAAACATATGATCAATTAGTTTGCTTTGGACATTTGAACGTATACAGCAAATATTACAATGTGTGGATTTATGATTTCCTCGCTAAGTGAAATATGCTTTTCGTGTGACAGGAAGTCCCTTCACTCCTGCGTAAGCCAATAACTGTCCATCCTCCGGGTGCTATCAAACTCTAACCAAAAAGATTGGTACTAGGCACTACCAAGAGACGGGTATTACAAATTGAGGTACCAACACCAGAAGCATGAAGACAATACCAAATGTAGTACATCCACCAGGCGTCACAGACGCTACCAACGCGGGTACATCTACCACAGCCAATCCACCTGAAGGATGGAAGTACCGCCACGAGAGGAACAAGTTCCACCGAACGTTCCATGAACCATGAACGTGGTGCACCATGCCATCAATCCCAAATCTGAATGACACGAATGATCAAAAGACACCCGAATTGGTGATTCTAAACGACCCCTTCTATCCCAGGGTGGGATAGTATCAACCAGGGTGTGTTCACATCAGGGGGAACAATTTCAGACGGTATCCCCCCTTTTTTCCCTGAGGGACAGATAACACGGAGGTTGCACTTCACTCCCTGAGCAGTCGAAGCTGACCATTCTTCTCCCGCCTCTCCCTATCGGCATCTTGGGACCTCCTCCGCTTCTTCCTACGACCACCTTCCGGTGTCTAAATGATGAGGGCCTTTTGTTTTATACACAATGAAACCTCTTACCGAAACACTCACGGGGATAAATGCGAAAAGCCGAATCTGTTTGTTTATCTGTGTATCTGCCTGCCTTTCTGTGTGTGTGTGTTTGTGTGTGTGTGTGTGTGTGTGTGTGTGTGTGTGTGTGTGTGTGTGTGTGTGTGTGTGTGTGTGTGTGTGTGTGTGTGATTTCGGGATGAGGGGGGATGGGGTGATTGAAGGGGGGGGGGGCGGGGGAACCTCGTTTAGGGATGACGATGGGAGGGGGTGGGGTGGGGATGGGGGAGAATAGAGGGGGTGGGGTCGTGGTTGGGTAGGGGTGTTATCGTGGGGTTAGGTTAGTAGCGTGAAGACTGAAGCAACACCGAGAGACTGCTGGTAGCGAACAGTGTGTCAGTGGTAGTTGGCCTGAGAGGTCGTCTCTTCAGTGTCTTGAACAGAACGCACGCACCCGTCCTCACGCACGCACATTCGCGTCCTCAAACACACGCACACTGACGTCCTCCGTCCCAACACTCACACCTGGCCTGACCAGCTAAGCAAGCACCTGTGGGAACCACCAGCTGGGAATGTAAACAAATCCACCACGTGCTCACGAGGACTCTCCACGTGGTGTTCGCGAAGGTACGTAAGTGTCAAATCTCCTTTACAATCTGAAGTGTTCTCACAGTTGTAGTCACAGTTCACCAAGAGAGTGGTAAGTGGAAGTTCACACCCAGACACACCCAAATAATTTTTTTCACATTTTCAAATAATCACATCAATTACAAATAATAATCGGTTTTATATTTATTGGAGTTATCATAAGAGCGTCTGATGTTGATTCGTGCAAGAAATTGCTTTTCAATATCTGGTGTCCTGCAGTGCCCGGGTCTAGAAGATCTCCATGGAGGTCCCGGCTAATACACAATTACACTCTACCCGCTTCAAGACCCCGGGCCAACACAGAAGCTGGAGTGAATGATCCTACAACAGGAACGGAAGAAGCCAGAAGAATATAAGCTGCCAACATGTCGCACTCTTATGTTGATACATTTAATACCTTATTAATATCCCCCCCCCCCCACACACACACACACACACACACACACACACACACACACACACACACACACACACACACACACACACACACACACACACACACAGTTTCAAAGCATTATATGACAAAGAGTATTGGGAAGACGGGACACCACGAGCGTAGCTCTCATCCTGTAACTACACTTAGATAATTGCACACACACACACACACACACTCACGATCCCCTTCTTGACTTGTGAGAATGATCTCCCATTGGAAATTAGACTTCTTCTTCCCAATGTTTGCTGATGGCGCGATAATTACATAGGTAAACATGAAGGAATATGCAGGAAGACAACCTATGAGAACGGCCTATCAAAGTGGCTGCTAGAGTACAACTGTAGCCAATGCAATGAAAGGAAGATTAACACTGGGAACAGGAGGGTGGAAGGAAAGTAATGGAAGGGGGGGAGGGGGACACTACCCATGAAACAGAACAGAGAAAAACACCTCATGGCAGATATCGCATCAAATCTGTCTCTCGCAGCACACATAAACCAGTAACTTCAGCAGCATATGCAAGGCTAATCAACACAATGAATGTCTATCGAAACCTATCATGGTTGTTGATTTATGTAATAAATTACAGGGTGTCATAATAGTCGTGAAACCGATGGATTGTTTCAAGCGTAGATTAGACATCTATATAAAAGGAAAACTCCCTAGTATGAACCGGTAAGCCTTCTGCAGTTTCTTTAATTTGTATGTTATGTTCTTGAATATGTGGCAGCATTATGGATTTAATGTGTATTAAATTAAAAAAGAAATTGTAGAAAGTTCAGGGTACTGAGAGGCAATAATTCAAAGAGACTACTATAGAAAACAGTAAAGACACAATCACCACATACAAAACACTGACGGGAGTTACAAACAGAGATCACACTAACGTGATGCATCAAATGAATAAATCCACAAGGGCCGTGACGAGGATTCGAACCTGCGTCCGGGAGCATCCCAGACACTGTCTTAATCGACTGAGCTACGACAGGGTTAAAAAGGGTTGAAACCGAAGTTCTACTGAACTTACTGGATCCCGTAGCCTCTCCCATAGTCTGGGATGCTCCCGGACGCAGGTTCGAATCCTCGTCACGGCCCTTGTGGATTTGTTCAACTGACGAGAGTTGACAGGAGAGCCAAAGTTCAATAATGTGAGTTGACAGGACAATGACAGATGAAGGAAGTTAACAGGACAACTAAGGACAGACTATTTGACATGAGTGGAAGCTAAGTACACAAATGAGCCTACCTACCTAGGGAGCCGGTCGGCCGAGCGGACAGCACGCTGGACTTGTGATCCTGTGGTCCCGGGTTCGATCCCAGGCGCCGGCGAGAAACATTGGGCAGAGTTTCTTTCACCCTATGCCCCTGTTACCTACCAGTTAAATAGGTACCTGGGTGTTAGTCAGCTGTCACGGGCTACTTCCTGGGGGTGGAGGCCTGGTCGAGGACCGGGCCGCGGGGACACTAAAAAGCCCCGAAATCATCTTAAGATAACCTCCCCGTCACTCCCTCCCAAGTCACCTACACCCCACTCTCAAACTCCTCCCAAGTAACCTACACCCCACTCTCAAACTCCTCCCAAGTCACCTACACCCCACTCTCAAACTCCTCCCAAGTAACCTACACCCCACTCTCAAACTCCTCCCAAGTAACCTACACCCCACTCTCAAACTCCTCCCAAGTAACCTACACCCCACTCTCAAACTCCTCCCAAGTAACCTACACCCCACTCTCAAACTCCTCCCTAGCAATCTACACTCCCTCCCAATAACCTTATGTCCTCTCAGTCGCCCTTTCCACTTTCTCCCTCCCTCAACCTCTCGCCCTGCACGTGCAACTGGACAAGTCTGGCTGTTGTTGACCTTAATGTATGTAATGAGTGAATGGTGTTAATACATGTGTGACTCACAAGCCAACCACTCAGTACATGTTTTGTTTGTCACACACACACACACACACACACACACACACACACCATGTGTGTGGTATGGAAAAAAAAGTAGTTAGTAAACAGTTGATTGACAGTTGAGAGGCGGGCCGAAAGAGCAAAGCTCAACCCCCGCAAACACAACTAGGTGAATACACACACACACACACACACACACACACACACACACACACACACACACACACACACACACACACACACACACTAAATTCCTGACACAAGACACCTACTGACAACTGATTACACCAGTTGATTGACAGTTGAGAGGCGGGACCAAAGAGCCAAAGCTCAACCCCCGCAAGCACAAATAGGTGAGTACACACTAAATTCCTGACAGAAAGATACAATCTTCTTTAAGTACTGTGTTTATTTTGTTTAAATGATGCGTGTGTGTGTGTGTGTGTGTGTGTGTGTGTGTGTGTGTGTGTGTGTTGAGAGGAGTCAGACAAGGGCGTGTGTTGATCCCACATGAACCCATGTTACCCATCAGATGAATATTTGAGCACAGTTGCCTAACAACCAGATACAGTTCAAGTGCTCCGAGGAGCTCCCAACTAGGTCAACGCTCTTAGCTTCTCAGCACATAATTTCTAATTATTTCATCATTAACCATTGCGAATAAACACATTTTTTTGTTTCCATTAAAAGTATTTGTTATTTATGGTCCGATTTGAGTTTGTTTTTTCTCCTCCATGTGATTGCAAGAGTGGTGATGATGGGAGACGCATCATAGTGGCTCATCAGTGTTGATGATTTGGGAAGTGTTGATTTTTTTTATGGCGACGAGGGCTGGGGGTGTTTTCTTTGCATGACTCCCACTGTGGTTTGTGTTTGTTTGTGAATAGGTCTGATGTGGCCTAATTTTTTGGGTTCACTGGAATTATTTAGACAGTGCTTTGGTGTCTTGGTAATTTATATGTAGTGAGAGGTCTCCTCCCCCCTGATGTGTGCTCGATGTTAGACGCTCTTTAACAGTGATAAGTTCATATTTGAACTTTATTTTAGCACTTTGCTGTATGAAACAGTGAAGGAGGAAATGTTCAATTGTCTCAGGCGTCTGGAACGTGGCAGTGGATAGAGAGTTCATTTAAATCTGTCCTGTAAGTATAGTTGTGTGGTGTATCCCAGCCTTAGTCTGGTCATTGTTATATCTATTTCTCTGTTTTTATCTTTGACATATTTCCAAGTTTCTCAGGTATTTCGTATGGTTCCATGGTGGACTGTAGAGGATTATATATTTAAAGTTCCGTTGCAATATATATATATATGTATATATATATATATATATATATATATATATATATATATATATATATATATATATATATATATATATATATATATATATATATATATATGCAACAATGATCACTAAAACACTGATCCAAATATGCGGAAAAACCACATGTAAAAAATAGAGAATGTGTATATATTGTCATAGTATTTTCTAATGTGTTTCCGGAAACTTGAGCAGCCAGAGCACCGTTTACCGTGGATCGTGCATGTGGCCACAGTATTAAACCAAATCAAGAAGTGAAACAACCAGCTCCTGGGAAAACATCTCATCCTTGAACTTGGTCTAAACACTGTAAGTAATTAGTGGCTTTATAGTTTGTAGAATATTTATATATTATATATTCATATATATAAATTGGATATATAAATTAAATATTGTTACTAGTGTTAATATTATAATAAAGTTAACCCTTTAAAATCGTATCTAGTGTCGTTTTCTCTTTCAATTTAAGATTAACTGAAGGAAATATGGCGCCAACGACTTCGCAAAGTGAAAAGATACCAGTAATAGACCTGGGAAACTTGGGTGAGTTAATACTCTTTTATTTGTGTGAATGGATTTTCATAATAAATAATCACTTCATTTTGTTTACCAACTCCTGCTTGGAGAGAATGTGAAATGGATTAAAGCGAGACAGAATTACGTAAAATAGTTAAGCTAATATATGAAGGCCTATGTTAGGTAAAAGGACCAGGGTGTTAGAAAAAGGTAACCAGAGGGATCTGACAATCACTCCACACTTCAGATCTGGGACAGGAGACGGAGACCAGCCAGGAGGAGTGGCAGAGGGTGGCGAAGCAGCTGCATCAAGCCTTCACCGATATCGGCTGCGCTTATCTCACCAACCACGGTGTTCCCGACGACAAGGTGAGAGAGACAGAGAGAGAGAGAGGGAGAGAGAGAGAGGGGGGGGGGGAGAATGAATGAAAGAATAAATGACGAAGTGAAAACTGCATGATTAAACCGTTGCTGTACATGCTCAGCTTCTCGATACCATGAATATCGAACATTAACAGTTTAATAAAACAATCTTCAATGCTGTCACCAACTTGCTTTATATGTAAGGCCATGTAAAGCTCCCCACGCACAAGAAAAAACGTCCCGGCTTGAACCATTATAAAATCCTGCATAACAAAAATGTCCCTGTTATAAAAGTGTTGGTCTATGCTGATAACTTCTTATCATAATTGCTTGTATCACTGTTGAATGCCTTATACGATTGTTTAGGACTGTTATTGAGTTTAAAGTCTGTCGATCTCTGGAAGGCTATTAAGTCCACCATAATAGCTTACTGACCAACCAACAAGTATACATTAATCCAGAACATAGTCCAGAGCTAAAGTAAACTCCGTGTGTGTGCATAAACCGAGAAATGGGATATTCTTCTCGGTGTATATATATATACCGAGAAGAATACCCTTTATATAAATATGATTGAATTTATTTGATAAACTTAATAACTTTCAGTATTTCTATAATTTTAAACGTGAGAGATTTGCTTTGGTGTGTTGCTAATCTAATAGATCTTACCAAAGATTCCAAACCCATGAATCAAGGACTGTAAGTTTTAATTTAATTACAAATATTATACACAGAAATTTAATATGAAATGAGCAAAGCGACTCGTCTGTTTTAAGACATTTCTATATGAAACTCTTCAGTTATCTTATACTATGTAATGTTTTACTTCATAAATAAATAAGATTAAGGTATAAAAACGATATTCTTATGGTTATGATTCGAAGCAAAACGAAAATAATGGCTCAGTAGGATCCATTAGCAAATTATCTGTATTCTATATAATTGTGTGATTCCTTGAGTTTTCATGAAATAGAAAACATAGTTTTAATGTTTATCTAAAAGCATGCAAATGTATGTTCTTGTATACATAACTGTCCTTCACATTATGAAAAGAGTATATATGTATATATTTCTACATGTTTGAACAGCTGAGTCTGCTGTATGAAGCAGCTTCTACCTTCTTCAGCCTGCCTCAAGAAAAGAAGAACCTCTTTAAATTTGATCCAGAATCCGTGAATGGCTACGTACCCATAGACGGCGAGAAGTGAGTTGCCTTGTTAGAGATGAATTGGTTCACGTTAGTTTATTATTCCACAATATATATTTTAAACTTTAACTTTTTGGAGGACGTTTGCCCCAAGCTTACTGATGAAGTAAGAACAAGGGGTGGCTTTCTGTTGCTATATACTACTGGAGCTTCCTGGTGATATACCGATGGCTTTCTATTCAGATAGTCTACTGGTGGCTTCCTATTGAGATTCACCTCAACAGGAATACATCTCAACACACACAAACACACACTCGTCACTCCAGCCATATCCACAACTCAACTCACAGCACGCGTCCTCATACCACTAAGAGTCGACGCTCTCTCACCTTT
Source organism: Procambarus clarkii (assembly GCF_040958095.1). NCBI lineage: Eukaryota > Metazoa > Arthropoda > Malacostraca > Decapoda > Cambaridae > Procambarus > Procambarus clarkii. The sequence continues at coordinate 32,523,926 of NC_091184.1, read as the reverse complement.
CACAGGTATAGCAGCAGTGACCACGAGCTACACGAAGGTATCTTGGCGAAGAACACCGATCGTATCCCCTGTTTCCAAGAGATTCCTTCATTCAAGACGGCCATCGAATCCTTCCTCTTCTCCTGCAGAGCCCTCTCCGAAAAGATCATGGCCGCTATCTCCATAAGTCTCGGTATGTAGAGAGTCAGAGAGAGAGAGAGAGAGAGAGAGAGAGAGAGAGAGAGAGAGAGAGAGAGAGAGAGAGAGAGAGAGAGAGAGAGAGAGAGGACGGGGTTCATGGGAATAAAGTATATTAAAACGACCCAAGTTCCAAAACGAAGGTTTGGAACTTAGATTTTGCTCTGGAGCACTAAACTCGTGTAACTTGTGTAAATCTTATATGGACGGATGAGCAAGACAGAGAAGCAGGAGGCTGAGAGAGAGAGAGAGGCAGAGACAGCCATCCTTGATATACGGACTCATAAGCTCAAATACCTTTTGTATTTCAAGGCAAAGACAAGGATTACTTGCTGTCAATGCACCAGAAGGCCGGGACTGCCGACAGCCTCACAACGATGCGCATGAACTTCTACCCGCCAGTTCCCCCAACCACCCTGGGGAACACCACCCGCTTCGGCGCCCACAAGGACTACAGCACCTTCTCTCTAATCTTCCAGGATGACAATGGAGGTCTGCAGGTTAGCGTCTGTTCAAACGCATAACGAACAGTCTTTCATTTTAGTTTATATTTCATAACCTTATGAGAGGCTTCCAGGACTAGGTCAACTTTTCTAAGTTGTGAGAGGAACTCGGGTTATTTAATGCTGTTTCAGGGTTACAAAAGAATGTTCTGTGATATAGGAAGCTAAGGGCCAGCTAATGTCATTCTACGTCCATGCCGTCAGTCTATAGGCAAGATCTTTTTCATAATTGCACAGATGGTTTCAAGACGATTATAAATTAAGTATGCCAGTGGCTGCTTCCAGGCTAGTTTATGTTTTCAAGTTAGATATTCACGGCTTCCAGTTAAATTAGTACTTTGCCAAGGCGATAAGAGAGGTCTTGCAAATCAATTTATTTATTCCAAGAACGGCTTACGCGGCTTTCGGATTTAGTTATGTTGTTCCTAAAAATCATACAGAGCCTGCACGTTTGCTCTTGCTCCATGACTGGCAAGAACAACCTTGTTGTTTGTTTATGCTGCTCCAGGAAAGGCACACGGCCTTCAGTAATACTTATGTTATACCATAGATGGTGAGCGTTGCCAAGTTACGTTATGTTGATCATATACACTCTGAAAAGGTCTGCGTCATTTTTGCACTGTTGCAAAACTTCCTATACGGCTTTCAGAATACTTTATATTACTAAAAAATATTAGGGATTTCCAGGTCGCAATGACCTGGAAACCCTAACTAATGTGATGAATCAATATTTTCAAACCTGAGAGCATCATAAATTGCTTCCAGGTCATCTTATGTTGTTAGAGAACATCAGGTAAAAGCTATGCTCCTCCAGTGTATCATTTAGGGCTTTCATATTAACTTATCTTGAATCATAAAGAGCCTCAGGCAAATATATTTTGCTTCGGGACACCATGACTAGATTCCAGGTCACATTAGGTACTCCAAGAACGGCAAACGAAGCTATCACACTGTTTTGCGCGACACGGGTAGTCTTCAAGGCTAACAGTGGGTTACTTCTACCTGCGTCAGACAGTACCGAACCCTGTATCTAAAAGCTTTATTAATTGCCGCTAAAATTATGATGGTTAGTTTTAAGTATTATCGAGAAAAATCACTCTGAATCAGACAACATCATTTGTATTATAAATGTCAAAAAAATGGTCTAATGCCAATATATGGACATTTACACCTTACTTTTGGTAATGATTAATATTTGGAAACGTTTTGTAATTTCCTTATCTGCAATTTCACATGTAAAGTCTTATTTTTTAATTTGATCTCTTTCTCGTTATCTCTATCTGTCTGTCTGTCTCTCTCTCATTCACTCCTTTCCCAGGTGCTTGACCGTGAGGGTTCGTGGCTGGACGTACCCAACTCGCCTGGCGCCGTTGTCATCCTAGGCCGGGGACTTCATAAAGTATTACTCCAACGACAAGTTCAAGGCCGTGGTGAGTTACCAACAACGCTCGCTCAGCTTGTTCGTTGGCGCGCTAGGAATTGTTTGTCTGCGAAAGTTGTCTAAAGGTCTCTGTTAACCGACTTGCTTTCTTGACTCATTTAGCACCCGTACGTTTGGGTTGCTGGCTGTATTGGCTACCGTTAGTATTGCCTATTGTTTGTGTGGGGTGTCTTTTGTGAGGATGTTGTGTGTATTGGGGAGTTATTTATGAGGATTTTGTGTATATGGAGAGTTATTTGAGGATGTTGTATGTGTGTGTGTATGGAGAGTTATTTGTCAGGTTTGTTTATGTTTTTGTTCGTTTGTTTGGGGGTGTTTGTGTTGTGCTACTTGAATAGTGTTCTTTGATTATGTTATTTACATGTGTGAGGTTTTGTATGATGCTGCATTCATGTTCTCCAGAGTACGTGGTCATATGTTCTTTCGTTTCTCGAAATATTAGCATGAGTACACATCTTCCACATCACTGCCACCACCCAAATAAAAAGTAATGGTAATTTGTCTGTTCCACAGATGCATCAGGTTATCATTCCTGCAGAAGAGGTTCAACGGAGGGCTACCAGGCTCTCCCTCATGTACTTCGTCCACGCTGACAACGACGTCTTAATGATGCCTTCCTCCTCCTGTGAGAAGTCTCCCACCGTCAAGGAGTATATCATCTCCAGGGCAAAGAAGGCCATTGGCACGGAGCAAAATGAATAGTCAAGTGTACAACACCTTAACGGAAGAATCAGCAATCTCTACGGAACAAAAGTGCCCTAGAGATTGATTATAAAGGAAAGTGTATGAGGGAGAAATTCTTTCAGCTTCTGTAAACACTTCCAGTAGCCTGGGCAGTTTAGTGTAGTTTATGTTGCTTATTAATGATTAAAATACTAATCCTGGTGGCTGTGGCGCACCCTATACCCTACCATGTGTTCTGTGGCGGACCCCATACCCACCATGTCATCTGTGGTGACTACAGACACAGAAAGTCTGTGTCAAGAGAGTCACACAGGGCAGGACTTCAAATTGAGCTCGCGTAAAAAATCCTTTAAACTTGTCAATTTCATGTTGAACTTTCATCCTTAATCCAGCAGTATATCCCGCTCTCTGTATCTCTTTCTCAGGCTCTCTCCTCTCTCTCTCTCTCTCTCTCTCTGACATATGTTTCAGTGCATTTAATATATTGATAATCTAATTGACATTCACAATTATGTATTACATAGACTTCTCCAATTAGGCTTATGAACATGTATATAATATAATGGATAAAAAAATAGAATTCTTTAAACTGTAATTTTAATTACACTAGTTAAATATTTCTGGCAAATTCAAGTTAGACCGGTTGTCCCCTCAGAGTAGTTCATACATTTTCAGCAATAAATAATTAACCTTCTTGAGTAAATAAATCCAAAAATAAAGTGTGTTACTTTGATATATGTATTTAATTAACACGGCACATGAACAAAATAATAATTTACCAACAAGTAAGGTAATTTTAAAGCGAAATAAAGGATAAATAGGTACTGCCTATCATCGAATGAAGTCAATGGCTTGTATGCATCATTTGTGTAACCATGCCAAAGTGTATATATAAATGAATGTTTCTAAATAGATTACACGCCTAAGCCGACCACACCACTGCACACGAGCGTCAAGAGAGCAAGGATATAATTATATACATTTTACATCATTTTGTTGTGTAACTGTACGTCATAATGAACTTTAAATTAGCACAGAAAGGTTAAACAGACAACCATCCAGTCTGGACTGTGAGACAGCTTCATTTTAGATTACATAGAGTCTGACGACCGTCCAGTGGACAGCGAACGAAATGTCTACAGTTAATACCACATTTGTTTGAACCTATCTACAAAACAATTACTTTCCCGAACACACTAAGATATGGAAAGTTAGTGTACGCCTTTGTCTCTATGCACATAATGTACATCTGTACACACACTGCATTTTAATGACTGCCATGGTCATGCAAGCTGATGTACAAGCACACAGGAAGCTGGTAGTTTGGTGATTCTGGTGATGGCGAGGTACTTGGATCAGGATGGGTATCTTTTTTCCACCAGGTAATACTAGGAAGCCATTGGCGTCAATAGCAGATGTCCAGATTCGACTTGAACACGTTGGGATCATCTTCGTCTGTAACATTGGATCATCTTTGTTTTAATACAAGGATTTTCGTCCTTAATGTAGGGGCCATCTTCTTCTGTAATACAGATCATATTCACCATCAGCAGAGGTCATGTTCATCATCTTCACTGATAATTATAGGTGGCTTTGAATCTTTGGATGGTGTGGGCAGCTGCGGTGATGGGAGCGTAGGTGGAGGAGCCATTCAGGGGCCTGATGGAGACCTGATCGTCAGGGTGGACGAAGAACACCACGGAACGACGAGGAGACCTCAGGAGGACCTCGTCCCTAGGTACCACGACTCGGTGCTCCTGTTCGCGCCAAGACCACAAACACGAAAATCAATGTTTTAAGCATTTATTATGGGGTAAAGATATAGAATTTGTAATAATTTTGAATACAATGTCTGGCACACACATACACGGACGCTGGTAACTCAGGGAGGTGAGAGACACTAACCGTGGCGAGGTACTGGTCTGCCGTCCAGAACTGCAGGAGGTCGCCCACGTTGACCACCACGGCGCCTGGGATGGGCGTCGCGTCGATCCACGCTTCCCCCCGCTCGCGGACCTTAGGTGTAGGCAACCACACAGACACTCAGTATAATGAGGCTTCAGTCTTACAGTTTTTAAGCTGTATTTATCTAATGGAGAGATGAAATTTAAAAATATAATATAGTATTAGTGAGTGCCATCACCTCCTCGCCTCGAAAGCAAAAAGGATTGGGTTCGAGCCGTAATCAGAGATTAACGATTAGGCTCGAAACCTTTACGCTTCTCCTCGCTAGCAATTGGGAACAGGACTGTTAAGAGATTAGAGGGTCCTGTTCTGGAGTAAATATTTATGGAGCATGGTACCTTATCTTGAGGTTACCTTGAGGTGCTTCCGGGGCTCAGCGTCCCCGTGGCCCGGTCGTCGACCAGGCCTTCTGGTTGCTGGACTGATCAACCAGGCTGTTGGACGCGGCTGCTCGCAGCCTGACGTATGAAACCAGTGACGTATCACTGGTAAGAGAGAGATGAATTAAGGTCACCATAAACTAACCTGGAGGCCACCTAGGAGGTCCTGGAAGAGGAGAGTGAAGGTCCCGTAGTCGGTGTGAGCTCCACAGCGGATGGTGTTCTCAGGGGTGTCGCCAGGCACGGGAGGGTAGTGAAGGAGGCGCAGGATCGACATGTTGTCGCCGGTGCATATCATCCTGTGGGTGGAGGTGAAGAAGTCCCGAGCGAGTCCTGTGGACAAGAAGGAAATAAGCTTTGAAAGGTAATGAGGCAAACTTGTGTTTCTACGCGGCCAACAGACACACAAACATCGCGTCATTATGAAGGCGGAAAAAAAGAGGTTTCTGTGTTATATTATTCCTTGTTCTTATTGAAGCGTGAGAGATATGAAATTTTGTAGTGTGTTGCTTTATTTCGGCCAATACTTACTTAGGACATTGGCCATACTATGAAAATATTAAAAAGCTATTTACTACCATGATCAAATTCCTATTGCCCACATAGGCTGCATTGGCCATCTTCAGTAATAACACGCAATTAACAGTAAATAAATTCTATAACTCATAAAATTAAATACCAGTAAAATCAAAATCTAATTTATTTTATCGCGAATTTAATACAGATTACAGATCTATTTTCGTAATATTTTTCTCTACATTAGAAAGAGAATACTCACATAGTTTTATTTATTATTTGCACGGCGGCGTTCGATCCCCAATAGTCCAAGTGATTGCACACCGTTCCTTTACTCCTTCCTTCTATCCAAGCTCCTATCCTGTTCTCATATCCCTCCAAGTACTATATTGTAACACTTGTGTAGCGCTGTCTCTTGATAATTACTGTATCTGGCCAAGATAGGCACGCTATGTCATATCTCCTCACCTAACTAAACTCTTCAAATATAACCTATCGATGGAACCATCAGAGACGAATGGACAAACCAGCGTTCAACCTCGTCCTTTCTTAACTGGTTTTCTTCCTGTGTCTATGAGGGAGTGAGGTCATGCCTCGCTTACTAGCCCTGTTGTACATAATGCGTTATAATTTAACTATTCTGACGTTCAAGTTCTTTGTTGAACCTGGCCTCGAAGTTGTGGATGGAGGTGGCTTCCACGACTTCTTCCTCACGTTGTATTGTCTCTTATCTGTCACACGCTCTCTCTCTCTCTCTCTCTCTCTCTCTCTCTCTCTCTCTCTCTCTCTCTCTCTCTCTCTCTCTCTCTCTCTCTCTCTCTCTCTCTCTCTCTCTCTCTCTCTCTCTCTCTCTCTCTCTCTCTCTCTCTCTCTCCTCTCTCCCTCTCTCTCCTCTCTCTCTCTCTCTCTCTTCTCTCTCTCTCTCTCTCTCTCTCTACTCTCTCTCTCTCTCTCTCTCTCTCCTCTCGGTCTCTCTCCTCTCTCTCTCTCTCTCTCTCTCTCTCTCTGTGTTTACTGGGTCTCTTTCATACCCACATCATGTTCTAATCTTATTTACAATGTATGTTGCAGGTGCCCGTCACATAAGTTATTTAATCAATTTCTACTGCCCAGATGGTGTTGTTTAAAGGGAACAGTAATCCAGTATTGATTGATTGATCAAGATTAAGACCACCCAAGAGGTGGCACGGGCATGAATAGCCCGCAATAATCCAATATTGAAAAGCTCACGTATTTGTAGTAAAATAGTGTTGACCCACCTAGACTGAGAGCGAGGACAGTGAGGAGCCGGTTGGTGAGGACCATACAGGAGTCTATCAGTGAGGCTACGGCGGGCCTCAAGCATGGCACCTCCTCATCCGGAAACCTGCCATCAACGTTCTTCACGTTGTACGCCTCTCGCAGCTCGTGGTACCTCAGCTCTGGGTCCAGTCTGGAACACATTCATTATATATATATAAATATTACTACTTTCACTTCCTCTCATCTTTCCCTTACGTGTTCTAGGTCGAGTCTGCAAGGTATTCCTTTTGTGCAGCACCATCACACACCACTCTCACTATCTCATACATCACTGTTTGATATATTTACATTTACCTGAAGGTAATAAGTATGCAGTGGGTCAAATATTAACCCAAATTCATACATGCGTCTCCTGCCTGCTGATAAGAGCTAGTATGTATACAGGACTAATATGAACAGAGATTTATACCTACTTCTCTCTGTCCACTGCGACATATCCATGATCATCCTCGGCTCCTCTTGAAAACCTGTTCTTCGTCTCCTGTTCCAGGCTGAACAACTCGGCGCTTAACTCGAAGACCCGATTTAACTGTTCAACAAAGAACATAGTAATAAAGTTGGCTTCGTTTTCGATAATCGGGGATCCCGGGTTCGATTCTCGGGCGGGGGCACAAAATGGGTGGGCACGTTATCTTTCATCTAATGCCTCTTTTCACCTAGCAGTAAATAGGTATCCGGAGTTAGGCAACTGTTGTGGGGTTGCATCCTTGAAAGGCTCACCAGTTCAACCTTGGGGAAGGGAGACCTGTCCCCGACAAAAACTAATACAGTTAATTAATTATAATACAACGCGTCTATTGTTGTTAGCTATGAACAAGTTTTAGCATAAACTCTCATTAGGATAATATTTGCACAAACGTATCGTATGCGGTCAAGGTAATAAATAACTTCACTTTGCTTAATAGTTTTAATACGAAAGAAATATATCTATACATTCTCCATAATGTGTGGAGAATCTACACATTCTCCATAATTCTCCACATTCTGCCCAAAACGCTTTGCGACTTAGTGGCTTTGCAAAAATGTATTAACACCAATGTTATGTACTCTCACAAACCCAATGTACTTTCTTGTAAATAAATAAATAAATAATTGTGTAAACAGAAACTAAATATTTTTTGGTCAGAACTGTAAAAAATATTACTTTGGAAGATGACTTTAGATCCACAGTCAACAGTAAAAGTTTATAGATTAGAAGATTAAGTAATTATCGGGAGATATCACTAAGCCATCATTATCATATAGCACTTTGAAGGAATATGAGAACACGGAACTGGGACAGGACGGAGGGATTGAATGATCCCCATCACAGGGATCGAACACGGACCTGTAAAAAGTGAGGTCTTCGATGTTGTTTGAATCCGAGTGGATGGACTTACAGATTAGAAATTAATGTTTCTTCCAGTAAGAGCAACTACTCAGCTTCTGCTATGGCCTGACAAACCTCACCTGGTCATCGGGAACACCGTGGTTGATAAGATAAGCGAAGCCGATGTCCGCGAAGGCTTGATGCAGCTCCTGCGCCACCCTCTGCCACTCCTCCTGGCTGGGCTCCGTCTCCCGTCCCAGACCTGGAGTGAGGAGTGGTCCTTATGTCTCCCAGGACCACTCCATGTCTGAAGGAGACCCTGGAGTGGTCCTTATAGTCAAAGGTCACCTTCCCTTAAGACCAATTCTTTAACATCACCTTTGGTTCATTTGTAGTTTATGCTTTCCAGTCATTATATTTTTCTATATTTAGAACCTGTCTGCCTTTGTCAATTTTGCTGGTTTTACGGTATCTTATACACCGTGAACATGTCTGATTTTGAATTCATGTATTGTACTTGTGCTTGCGGGGAAGGAGTTATTTGGGGAGTCTCTGCATTTGAAACTGCCTCTTCTGTTGTCTATTTCATAGCTATTGTTCTTGTGTGTGTACTCACCTAGTTACTCACCCAGTTACTCACCTAGTTGTCCGTGTGCAAGTGTCTGCGTGCTTGTTCATGTGATATTGAATATCAAACGTGTGTTTTTGTCGTTAAGGAAAGCCTTAAATACATACAAACAGACCAGGCAACAATCGTGAACTCACCCAGCTGACCCATATCGACCACTGGGATCTTCCTGCCTGACAGCGGCGACTGTAACATCTTCTGCAAGGAGAAGTAACATCATTAGAATACGGACGTATTTCTGTTGCATGCCACGCGGTGATATTAATGTATTTACACCGGTTCATGCGGTTATATTAATGTATTTACACCAATTCATGAGATTATATTAATATATTTACACCAATTCATGAGATTATATTAATATATTACACCAATTCTTGAGATTATATTAATGTATTTACATCAATTCATGAGGTAATATAGAAGATGGGTAAGGTGCAGTGGGTCTATTGACTCACGGGACACTTCACCTGTACTCACCTAATTGTACTCACCTAATTGTACTCACCTAATTGTGCTTGCGGGGGTTGAGCTTTGGCTCTTTGGTCCCGCCTCTCAACTGTCAATCAACTGGTGTACAGATTCCTGAGCCTACTGGGCTCTATCATATCTACATTTGAAACTGTGTATGGAGTCAGCCTCCACCACATCACTTCCTAGTGCATTCCATTTATTAACTACTCTGACACTGAAAAAAATTCTTTCTAACGTCTCTGTGGCTCATCTGGGTACTAAGTTTCCACCTGTGTCCCCTTGTTCGTGTCCCACCCGTGCTGAAGAGTTTGTCTTTGTCCTACCCTGTCAATTCCCCTGAGAATTTTGTAGGTGGTTATCATGTCTCCCCTTACTCTTCTGTTTTCCAGGGATGTGAGGTTCAGCTCCTTTAGCCTTTCCTCGTAGCTCTATCCTCTCAGTTCCGGGACACCTGTGTCCCAATGTTCTTGTTTTTAATGTAACAGTGGATTGGGAGATAGAGATTGATAGATGAGTTGATACACAACGCTGAATAGATCAGTTGAGAGTATCACTCTTAACAATTCTGTGGATATGGTTGTTGGGGTCGATATTTCCTTCATATGTACTCAAGACGATGTACTCACAGTACTCACACAACAAAAAAGGCATAATACACTGCAAAGCAAGCATAATACACACACTAGCACGGAAGCATACTACTAACATTACAAAGCAAGCATAGACCTCACACTAGCAGGTCAGCATAAACCTCTCATTATAAGGAAATCATTATATTCACACTTGAAAGCAAGCATGATATTCCTACTACACAAAAAAACATTGTACTCACATTATAAAGAAAGCATAGAACTCACACTACAAGGAAATCATAGTACTCACACTACAATGAAGGCACAGTACTCACACTACAATGAAAGCATAGTATTCAATCTACAAGGAAAGCATAGTACTCACAATACAATGAAGGCACAGTACTCACACTACAATTAAAGCATAGTACTCACTACGAAGAATGTGGTGATCCCTTCTCTAAGACAAAGAAGTTTGGGAATGTTCTCACGGGTCTGGAGACGAGAATCAGAGAAGCTGCCACCTCTGCTACTCTCAAAACACTGACGTGAGAGTTGGGTGGTTACCTTGTGGTTACCTTGCGATGATTTCGGGGTTTAGTTTAGTCCATTTATTTTACACCCCATACCCATCCCGTGGACGGTGGTGGTGATAAGGGTTACAGTACATAATGGGTTCAGGGACTGAACCTCCTAGTTCATTTAGTTAAGTAACAATCATGTGAAGGTAGTTACATAATTTTCAATACACACGCACACTTTTGGAGATTTTGGTGTCAATGTACGAGAAAGGCGATAGAGAAGAGGCAGTTAACTACAGACCTGTTTCACTTATAAGCAAATTACTTGGAAGAATTATAAGGTATAGACTAGTTACACACCTAGAAAGAATTAGGTTTGTAATCAGACAACAATATAAAGATTGTAATTACCATATTATGTATCCTCACAATCCCAGTGTACCTTCTTGTATATGCATAAATAAATAAATAAATAAACAACACGGATAGGATGTCATGCCTGACGAACTTATTGGAGTTTTATGATAAGGTAACGAAAATATTGCAAGACAGAGAGAAGGCGATGAGTCACAATAACGTGGCTGAAGTATGTTGACCAGACCACACACTAGAAGTTGAAGGGACGACGACGTTTCGGTCCGTCCCTTCAACTTCTAGTGTGTGGTCTGGTCAACAGAGAGAGAAGGCTTGGTAGATTGCATATTTCTGGCGTCAGATGAGCTATATTGAAAACCAAAACGTTACAGGGTTACGTTATAACGCAATGAAACTCCTCGACCAGTCACAGTTCGCCACATTATCACCTGTCTTGTGTAAAGGAGGAAATGTATATGTTTATCTCTCAGAATGTTGGGTAATACGTTTATTGCCTGTGATGTGTGTCTATGTATGTATTAACACGATGTACTGAACAGGGTGAGGATAGCTTGAGCTACCTCATCCCTTTGTGTGTATTTTACCCCAATAAACTTATTTCAATTTCAATTTCACCTGTCTCTATTGGCTTAGACATGTTACTTGATCCAACGATGGAATTATCGTCAGATTCATGATGAACGCCATCTTTTTCCAATATCACTGAACAGATAAAATAGGCTTTATTATTTATATGTGTTGTATTACTCACAGGGTTGTCGACCTTCATAACAGTGAAATGGGCGAACAGTTGAGGAACAGTGCCCAATTCGTCTCATCTTGTCTAAGTGTGATATTGCATGAGGGCAATATAATCTTTCAAGAATAATTATTTAAATCTCCAGACCATTATAACTGAAACTTTTTCCAAAATAATTTAAATTATTTGTATATTAAAATTTCTGGAGGTCATTATCATAAAAGTACACGGAAAATAAAACAAATTCCAAATGGGAATTTGTTTAAAATTCTTAAAATAAAATAAAATGGGCATAACATCTAAACCAATTCTCAACTTCATGTTCAATTGGTAGATTATGTTTGTTCATTATATTATAAATAGTTAGATACAATTTCAAATTAATCTTGATTACATTTGATCGATTTTGTCAATATTCTCGGATGTTTGTACAAAATAACACAGTCGAATGTATTAACATTTATTCAATGGTCAAATTAGTTTTTTCCAAGAAATTTACATACAGACAAATGGACATGATTATTCATAATAACACAATGTTTGCTCCTTGGTAATGGTATTTCCTGATTGCTTATTCTTCTGGAATTGGAAAATGGGCTATTATTCCCCCTCAAACTTTGTTTGTATTTAAGACAGCTTAGGGGAAAAATGTGTTAAAGGTGCTTGAAAGCCGCCGACTCCTTAGCTAGAAATGTGACACATTGTTTCATAAGTCTCATAAGTTTCATAAGCCTTCATGTACTTTCAAGACGTCTACCCAAAGCTTTCGGAGGTCAAAGGTCAAAGCAATGCTTGTGGGGATTAATAGCCATTTTCTGTACTTTGGAAGCAAAACCAATCTGAGAATTACATTTACTATGTCATCAATATGGAAATATGTCAATGAATGGGACTAATCTCGTGTCTCTGGACACTCTCACCAATTACCTGAATATTTTTTCATTGATTCGTCACATTATTATGACCGCATTGTGCATTCCATCAATATGCAATATAAAATCAGGGGACTTACTAGGTAAGTAGTCGTTGAGGAAGTAGTGGTAATAAAGGGTAGTAGTACTTAAATTGGGAGTAGGGGTAATACTATTGGTGGTAGCAGTAGTAGTAGTATAGTGCTAGTAGTGATGGTGGTAGTAACTGAAGTGATGGGAATAGATGTAGTTGTAGCTCTAGAAGTCGTGGTAGTATTTGTAGTAGTCGTTTAAAGTAGTTGTGTTGGTAGTAGTGGGTAGTAGTAGTAGAGGTGGTGGGAATGGGAGTCACTACTTGACCAAGTGGTGGTGGTTATGGGGGTTCACTGCTTGGCCAGGTTGTTATGGGGTCACTGCTTGGCCAGCTGGTGGTTTGAAGGAAATGGCCTGGCTAGCTAATTGGGAAGATAATCGTGGTAATGGTAGCTGATGGTAACACACAAGATCTGGTCGTCAGCAGCGTTGGTCGTCGGTGGTGTTGACAAACACGATCTGGTCGCCTCTATTTATAAGCCATAGTTAACCTGCTGCTGGCGTACTCCAAGACAGTTGTAGGCTTCTCTTTAGAGGTGCCCTGGGGCCTCATGGGAGTATGGCCATCTGCGTGAGTGAAGTAGGCGACGGAGAGGCGATGTGTCTTTCGCTTTAACTCTTCGGCAGGAATCACCACTCGATGGACCTGGTATGACACAAAGGAAAATATTAGCACATAAACAAATCCACAAGGACCGTGACGAGGATTCGAACCTGCGTCCGGGAGCATCCCAGACGCTGCCTTAATCGACTGAGTTACGACATGGTCAAAAGGAGTTGTGGATTTGTTCATTTGATGCATCACGCAATTGTGATTTCTGTGGGTTATTAGTACATAAGGATCTCAGTATCATCATGCGATGTCTCAATTTTACACTATTGAATGGTCTCTGAACCTGAATGACCTAGGTGACAACGAAAGGCCTAATCATACTGAGAGAGAAGGGCAAGAAGTGACATGATCACAACATACAAGATTTATTGAGGCACTGGCAAAGTGGATATAAAATTAAGTGATTAGCGTGATAAATGTGATAAAAGGTATGAAAGTCACAAGCATTTTTAGTAGACGACTGGCGACAGATTAGTGGAGTACTATATACAGGAGACAAACATACACAAATGGAAACAAAACATATGACAAATGTGTGGCATAAAAAAACTGTACCAAGAGATAGCGTCTGAAGCCACCACCGCCTAAGTTACTCACCGGAGCAATGACCTTGTTATCGGAGTAGTTGGTGAGAAACTCTCCCGCCAGGATAAGAATAGCTCCTGGCATTGAACCAGCATCAAGCCACGTCCCATCTTGGTCACGAATCTGTTGCAGAGTCTCTCATAACTTCATAATGTTAGGGCAATCTTAGTAGCTCCTCTCTATCTCAATGGCAGTATAGTGTAACCTTGGATGACGATTGGGCTTTTGAAAGTGGCAAAATCTGTTCTACATCCAAGGTTACACTACTAATGACGGATGGAAGATGGAAATTGTTGAGAATCTTTTAAGTCTGAGGAGAGTTAAGCATAGCTATTGCTTATGTCCTAAAATATTATTAGAGGGTTGTTTTTATCTAACTGAACCTCGTAAATTAAATGACTAAGGCATACATTTTTCCAGGACTGCATAAACTGATGTACAAACCACCAGTGTTATTATAAACAATCATAAACAAACCTGAGTTGTTTATGTACACCTAAGTCACCGGAAACAGTGCATAGCCCCCCCACAGGACAATAAACTGACCTGGAGTCCACCCATATCATCCTGGAAGATGAAGGTGAAGGTGGTATAGTCTGTGTGTGCGCTGAAGCGAGTTGCATTCTCAAGGACGGTGGCTGGGACTGGTGGGTAGTAGTTGACACGCAAGCAGGGCACATTGTTCTTGGTGCCCACCTGCTGGTGCATAGACACAAAGTAATCCATCTCCTTCCCTGCTCAAACGAAAAACAAAAACAATCTTAATTTACAAAAGTTCACGCAAGAGAGCAGTGATTTAGATACCGTGTAGAAACTTTACTCACCGAGGCTGAGGGCTACTGCCTTCATGAGCCTGATGGAGAGGGTCCTGCAGGACTTGAAGAGACTGGCTATGGAGGGCCTGAAGGACGGTACCTCTGCGTCAGGAAATACGGCTTCGGGAGACTTAATATTATACGTCTCATGCAGCTCCTGAAGCTCAGCGAACCTGCAAGAAAAATCCGATACGTCACAGAACATCGTAGTAATAATAACATTATTATTATTATTATTATTATTATTATTATTATTATTATTATTATTAAGTATTTATGAAAAGAATACCTGTGCAGGCGATGAGTCACAATAACGTGGCTAAAGTAAGTTGACCAGACCACACACTAGAAGGTGAAGGGACGACAATGCCACATTACGTCGTCCCTTCACCTTCTAGTGTGTCAGGGGTCGTCCCTTCACCTTCTAGTGTGTCAGGGGTCGTCCCTTCACCTTCTAGTGTGTCAGGGGGTCGTCCCTTCACCTTCTAGTGTGTCAGGGGTCGTCCCTTCACCTTCTAGTGTGTCAGGGGTCGTCCCTTCACCTTCTAGTGTGTCAGGGGGTCGTCCCTTCACCTTCTAGTGTGTCAGGGGTCGTCCCTTCACCTTCTAGTGTGTGGTCTGGTCAAAAAAAGAATACCTGATCTTACCTCTCCTTCCCTGAAGCGATATAACCCTCGTGTGTGTTGAGGTCCTTCGCATACTTGTTCTTCACATTCTGGTCGAGGCGAAAGAACTCCGACCCAGAACTGAAGACACTCTCCAACTGCTCAGTCCATCAATCCAAGAATCAATAAATACTTATATTTGTTCATTGGTATATCAATAAAGCCACCACCACAATATTTATCAATAAATGTGCTAATCTTGAGGTTATCTTGAGATGATTTCGGGGCTTTAAGTGTCCCCGCGGCCCGGTCCTCGACCAGGCCTCCACCCCCAGGAAGCAGCCCGTGACAGCTGGCTAACACCCAGGTACCTATTTTACTGCTAGGTAACAGGGGCATAGGGTGAAAGAAACTCTGCCCAATGTTTCTCGCCGGCGCCTGGGATCGAACCCAGGATCACAGGATCACAAGTCCAGCGTGCTGTCCGCTCGGCCGACCGGCTCCCCAACAATACCTAGAATCAATACCTAATAATCCAACAATACCAAGAATCAATACTGATTTCAAACGAGAAAGTTGACCTTCAAATGGTAATTCTGTACAATAAGACAGCCCTCTCTCACCTGGTCGTCGGGAACACCGTGGTTAATGATGTAAGCGCAGCCGATATTGGTGAAGGCTTGAAGCAGCTGCTCCGCCACCCTCTGCCACTCCTGCTGGCTGGGCTCCGTCTCCCGTCTCAGACCTGGAGTCAAAACTCCAGGATTATTATTATTATAAGAACCTACCTTGGTCTTAATAATAATAATAATGATAAAACAGGAGTCTTGAGAAAAATTCAAACCTGCTCACTGGGTACTCGCAAGCACACGCTTTACCCCATTGAACCATGATATGCTAGAAAAATAATGTAACCTGGAATTCAACTGCATGCTCTAGGGGCTCCTGAGGCATCACCTGAATACCAAATCATGGTTTCTAGGTCGAACTACTAACCCTTCCCAGAATGCAACCCCACAACATCATATCTTCTGGGTATACGTATTTACTGCTGGGTGAAGAGGAGCATTAGGTGATTGGAAACGCGCCCAACCGTTGCTGTCGCTATTCTTCAACTTTAGGTCCCTTTTACCTAAGGTCTCCGACCCTGAACCCCAGCTCCACTGTACCAGTCCCCCACTGGATCCAGTTAACCTTTCGTTACGTCAAGATCTGCTCTCCTGGGCCAGGACATCCCTGTGACTCCTATTCCTTTTCCTGCCGTTCCGCCTTGTCTCAACCCTGCATTCCGTGTGGAATTGGCCCAAGTCATCTTTCAAACTGTTCTGCCTCCCTGCATCCAGGTTACCCCACTTGGCTCAAGTACCCTTTACGTAGGTCAAGACACTTACCCATTTTGGACTGGGAATATTAAACGCCACACCTTGCCGTAAGCGAACATATAACACAAAAACAGCAGCCGCTATTAAATTAGCTTGGAATTGAAAAAAATCCCGATAAAATCACAGAAACTGATTACATATCGCTAGCGTGAACCTTGCTAACCTAGATCGACATGTTAACTCACCCAGCTGACCCAGGTTGACCACAGGAATCTTGCTGCATGAAGACATTGCCAGCGACGAGGTCTTGGCTGCTCTTATAGCTACCTGAGAAAATTATAAATATGAAATATATTGTTTAATTATCAAATATAACAATAAAATTAACAACTAAAAATCAAGAGCAGCAACATTGCTGGAGTCCCTTCTGCACTGTACATCTCCAGGCAGATCTGTCCGCAGCTTCTGCCTCCCAAGTGTTGATGTCGATGTTCATCTGCTTGAGGTCGCGTTTGCAGGCGTTTTTGAAATGCAGCTGAAGTCTTCCAGTGGGTCTCCGTCCTGATGCCAGTTCTCATGATGATGCTAGTGATGATAGTTGATGATTGTTCTTCTTGATGATGCCAGATATATTTATTCATAATAAAGCACAAAAAAACACAAAAGGAAGGGGGTGGTAGGAGAAAAACACTCAGAAACTGTATTAAAGGGGAACCCAAACATTCCCTCTAATGCGTTATGCGTGGTTTCCTCCGAGGCTAAGGGTCCCCCTTCTTCCAGACAGAGGTGGTACTCTCTTCCTTATATATATATATATATATATATATATATATATATATATATATATATATATATATATAAACTGTGACGAGGAAGGAATGAGAAACAGACGTGTCATCCGGACTAGTGAGCCGCATTATGGTTGCATCTCATCTGAGAGCCAAAAACAGTTTCACCAAGCATAGTTATTAATTCCTTCACCATTGCAATTGATATTAACATAAAATATGGAAAAGTTTGGAATCTAATCCAGTATAAGTTAGCAACATCAACTTGACAGCAAATTTAATTTAAATTATATATTATATAGGAAAATCTTAATAAACAACCTAGGATTAGGTGTTGGTTGCAGAGTTGAAGATTGTTGAGGTGTACCTGGCGAAGGAGAGTGTGAACGAGATGCTCCTGTTCACAGATGGATGGCGATTGCAGTGGGGCTGACGATGGGGCGTATGGACAAGATACTCCTATCTACAAACTTGATCTCACTCCTGATATTTGTAGTAGAAAAGATTTAATCATTGCCGTCTCCTCGACTCTCATTGGCTCTCAGGTAGAAATAAATTACTTACTGAGCACGTCGTGTTTTCAAGGGAACTAGATTTTGCTTGCGCAAACACGTACACACACACACACACACACACACACACACACACACACACACACACACACACACACACACACACATACACACACACACACACACACACACACACACACACACACACACACACACACACACACACACACACACGGATAAGAAAACAGTTTTAAGGTGTTATGGATATGGAAGTGTCATAGGCGTTTCACGGTCAGCCCCACTGCCACTTTTTAAGAAATATTGGCACCTATAACAATTCCCTGCAATTTTCAGAAGTTTAAAATCGGGGATTAGTTTTTTTGCATAATTTGTATCCGTTTTTCAGCAGTCCATAATAATAAATTATCTCACAGAGAGAGAGAAAGGGGGGTGGGGTGAGGGAGAGTGAGAGTGCTAAGTGCTAAGTCAAATATTGAAATCCACATTCTAGTTATTTTTCTAGTATAACAATCAATAGATGCAAATCCCAGTGATTTTAAAGGTCGCCTAATGAAACTAGAACACTGATTGGAAAACTTACAAATCCAACTGTGATTTCATCTAATGACAACTAAAATTTAAAAAAAAGTTTGTGATAAATTTGCCCTAAAATATTAGATGGAAGGATATGCAACATTGCACAAAATTTACAATTAGGAGTGAAATGACTGTGCAGATGAAACTTGAAAAATGCCTCCAATGATTATTTGATTAACCAGGCTGTGTTGCCTATGCCTGACTGCAGGCTACAGCCACCAACATTCGGGTTAACTATACCACCCCCAGAAGGCAGGTCAGAAAACGTACAGATGAGCACTGACCTCCGATAACACCACACAAAATATTTAAGATAGCGTGATGATTAATGTATGACTCCTTGAGGGCAGGTTTATGACTGATAAATAACACTGTTTGAGAGAGGATTGAAGACTAAATATGACCATTTAGGAATTCTTAAAAAAATCTTTGCTTAAAAGTCGTTAAAAACAGCATAAATTTCATGCAAGGAAAGATTAAACAAACTTCAAATAATACAATTCAGAATTATTATATTACAATACATTTCAAATCACATTCTCAGCAACTTAGATAAATGTACTCTCTACATCGGGAACGAAACGATTGAGCGCTTCCCAATTATATTATACTCCTCTCAAGTGGACCTCAGCCGATTTACCTAGAGCGACGGCTACTATCAGTTCCATTATCTCTTGAGTGTAGAAGTCAGTGGTTCTATCTCTTGAGTGTAGAAGTCAATGGTCTGAGTGTAGAAGTTAGCACAGCTATATCCGGGTGTGAAAGTCAGTGTTATTATTTCTGGGTAGTGGATATCATTGCTATTCTCTCTTGATGTAGATGTTGTTCAGCTGCTGGTACAGATACTGACGAACTTCGAGGCGGTTGACGGTGGAGGAGGAGCCCTCAGGCGCCATGGGAAGGTCGCCGTCAGGGATAACGAAGTATATGATGGCATTTCGAGCGGGTGTTCGCTGCTCGTCGCTTTTAGGAACCACCACTCGATGCACCTGAAAGAGGATCGTTGGACTTTATCGTTGAACTGGTGACCAGTATATGTGAATAGGACTTGAGTGGACTGTCAAGGATTTGACAGATATAGAGGCGGATATATAACAGGCGACAAAGGGGATAGGATATATGTGGCAAGTGGAATAAAATACAACTGTTAAATCCAACAATTGCAAGAATAGAGGAACCTCAGTTTAGTTACCGCGGCGATGAACTTGTCGTCAGAGTTGAACTTGAGGAAGTCTCCCACCATGACCAAGACGGCGCCTGGCACAGGGACAGCGTCTTGCCACACCCCCTCGCGGTCCTGCACCTGTTGAAGAAGATGTCAGCCGTTTATTCACACCCGAAAGTCATATATATACAGGACAGTTACCCCAAAGGGATGATCTCCCTTTACCTCTTCGTCTCTCTCACTCTCCGACCCTGAATGAATATATCAAGTGCAGTTCTGCAGCAAGGCAAACTGACTTAGCGCATCAATTGGTATGCAAGCTTAGAGACGCCGGGATGCTACCACTGACCTGGAGGCCGCCAGCGTCGTCCTGGAAAAGGAAAGTGAGGGTGCCGAAGTCAGAGTGGGCGGCGAAACGTACAGCTCCATCGGCGACGGTGGCTGGTACAGCGGGATAGTGGTTGACACGTAGGCATGTCAGGCCGTTCTCCGAGCCCAGCTCCTGGTGCATGCTGACCAACCACTCCTTCTCCTTGCCTGTAGGTATGGAGTAGCTCGCTTTAGCCATCTGGATAATGAAAATTTAGCATCGGAATCGCCAGATCGTTGGCGCTGCAACCTCATTTGCTTCTCGAGGAATTACAGACCTGTTTATATATGCGAGGTGATGTCTTTGAACATCATAGATCTGGCAGTATAACATCTCCTAGTTTTGCCTTCGTATAACATCTCCTGGTTTTGTGATTCATGTTATCACCATCTTAATATGATAGCACATTCTATGCTTACACTTTGATGGAGATAACATTAGCGTTTAGTCCTTAATGTGTTGAAGGCAAGGGAACTATCAGAGGAAAGCGCCAAGCCATTACGACTATATAACACTTGGAAGGAATCAGGATAAGGATTTGGGATAGGATGGGGGGAAGGAATTGTACCCAACAACTTGGACAATCGGGGATTGAACGCTGATCTACATGAAGCGAGACCGTCGCTCTACCGTCCATCCCAAGTGGTTAAGCTTATCATCATGTACTTTAAATTGCTGTAGTATGCAGGATTTAGATTACACAAAACTTAATACATGCAAGGTTTAAGTTGTGCAGGACTTCGGTTGTGCAGAACGTAACTTATACAAAACATAAGTTACGCATGATTGTACAATGTTCCAGCCACCAGCTATAAAGTTATGTACTGTAATGTATTTTTTCCAAAATATCAAAGTCGATCAGATGCTAAAAAGATGATAACTTACTCAGAGCTCGTGTACAATGTATTATACATGAGTTATATATATATTAGTGTTTCTGAACACTCTTATTATTATGTCAAGTAAAAATGGTACTGGTCAGAGGAGAGAATAAAAGATGCACTTAACAGGGCAGTCTCATATCTGGACTATGTAAGATAAGAGACATTTTATCACCCGCTCATGACGAACGCTTGTGAATGTAAACACGTGACGTGTATATGTGTGTGTGTACTCACCTAGTTGTGCTTGCGGGGGTTGAGCTCTGGCTCTTTGGTCCCGCCTCTCAACCGTCAATCAACAGGTGTACAGATTCCTGAGCCCATTGGGCTCTATCATATCTACACTTGAAACTGTGTATGGAGTCAGCCTCCACCACATCACTTCCTAATGCATTCCATTTGTCAACCATTCTGACACTAAAAAAGTTCTTTCTAATATCTCTGTGGCTCATTTGGGCACTCAGTTTCCACCTGTGTCCCCTAGTGCGTGTGCCCCCTTGTGTTAAACAGCTGTGTGTGCGTGTGTACTCACCTAGTTTTGCTTGCGGGGGTTGAGCTTTGGCTCTTTGGTCCCGCCTCTCTACTGTCAATCAACTGTTGTACAGATTCCTGTGTGTGAAATAAATGCTTGTACTTATTTCTCATTGACACAAAACATCAAGAAGAATGACAACCACGCTCATTTCCCCTTTCCTAACCCTCTCTCCTTTCTTTCCCCTTCTTCCTACCCTTTCTCCCTCTGCTAGTTACACACTCATTTAGTAGGTTGGCGCCTCCTTCATCTAAGCTGTCCATTTGTTTTATCACGTCCCTCTCCACGTCATTATTCCTGCCTGACCTGCTCCTCCTGGCACTCACCGAGGCTCAGGGCCACGGCCTTCATGACCCGGGTGGAGAGCGCCTTGTAGTACTCCAGAAGGGAGGTCAAGGCCGGCCTGAAGGACGGTACTTCTTTGTCAGGTAGGTCCTCCTCGCCTGTCTTAACGATGAAGCCCTCATTGAGTTCCTCGTCGTTGATCCTACGGGAAGGAAGGAGTCCCAGACACATTCGATATATCTTTGACTAGCATTAATACAAAAAAATAAGAAAGTGGAAGACAAAAGTAGATTAAAATTAAGCAAATTAAAAGCAAATAGATAAAGAAACGATGACAATAACTTCAGCAAACTTTAACCAAGATATTTCACTTTTCATTAAAGACAAAGATTGTGTTAATCGAAATAAAAAAATATTAAGAAACATGGAGGAAGTTCGACGGCACTCACGACTCTGTCTGCGGGCTAATGTAGCCTGAGTTAGTCTCCAGATTATGAGCGAACTCATCCTTCTTGGTGCGGTTCAGGGAGAAGAAGTCGGCCCCTGAGACCAGCAGACGACTCACCTGGTCGTCGGGAACACCGTGGTTGGTGAGATAAGCGCAGCCGATATCGGTGAAGGCTTGATGCAGCTGCTGCGCCACCCTCTGCCACTCCTCCTGGCTGGGCTCCGTCTCCCGTCCCAGACCTGGTAATGAGCAGGCAACAGTGTTTATCTGACTTAACAAAATGTTGATTACCTAGCCTCCCTGGCTTGGTGCCTTCTTTTGCAATGACTTACTTGGTTACCTATCTCATCTCCCAATCAATATCTGAAAAGCCTAACATTTTGCTTTAATCAACCAAATGTATGATGCAAAATATATTTGAATGAAGGAGCAGCATCTCTGGAAGAACCTGAGATGAAAGATTACTGTATACTAAGATAAAGTAACTCACCCAGCTGACCCAGATCTACCACTGAGACCTTCTTGCTTTGAGGCGTTTCTGAATCCATGTCCTCACTACTCTTAGAATCTGCAACAGAAAGTGAAACATTGATATTGAGATTTGATTTTCAGCTACATAATGAACTTTATCGTGCCATAATCAGGAACCACATTTGCTGGATGGGTGGCGAGTAATGTTTGAGAGTATGGATATGGAATGTTGGGATTTAGGCCTTGGTCGAAGTACAGGACTCGGCTTGGTTATTGAGGATGTTTTGTGCGTGACGCACATGTACACACACATATACTTGACGCATGTGTACCTCCTTCGGTGGCATTATTAAGGCAAACACCACAAGGAGATAAAGGTAGGTCTTGCCTCTCCTCCCCCCCCCCACCCTACCCCATCAATCTCCTATAAGGAGCAGTCTTAAGAACTGATAGAGGTGATATCGTTTTCCTGTGCTACATATTCTACATTCTCATCTGTTGTGCTATCGCTTACATCAAGTCTCCAAGGATACTTGTATCCAAGATGAATCCTTGCTGTTACAGATTTTCTTCCACGACCATTTTCTTTTCTTTGAGGTATATGTGGTGAGATTTTCGGCTGTTAAGTTATGAAAGCGTATTTACGAACGCACTGTGGTTCTTCTTTCTGGATCCATATCGTTACATTACCGTCTCCTGATTATAATCGTGACTGGTTGTAGAGTCTTTGGAATGTCTTAAATTTTATTTACCTTCAGCTATCACCACATCTGCTTCTTCATACCCACAAACATCTGCACGGGAAGAGTCACAACAAGAACTGGTCACTTATCCAAAGCTGATTAGTTTTTATCACAGCACGCCCTGATATCAGCGATTGTCCCCTCGTTTTCCTCTTGTTTTCTCAGAAAACTTTGAAGCGGAGCTCTTATGTGAGTGTTCTGCCATCACTGGTATGTGAACTCAGCTTCATGGGCACTCAACAAGGCTTGTTCTATGTGTGTATTGACAACAACATGGCTTGCTCTATGTGTGTACTGACAACAACAAGGCTTCTTCTATAACTCTTGGAGACTCCTTACTTTAAATTACTTTGTAATGACATCAGCTTCAGTTGATGAGTTTACGAAATATTACCAAATATGTTGACTAAACCACACACTAAAAAGTGAAGGGACGACGACGTTTCGGTCCGTCTTGAACCATTCTCAAGTCGATTGTGAATTCGATTCTCAAGTCGATTACCAAATATGATTTTCAAGTATTATAATTTCAAAATGGTGCTGAGGAAGTTTTTGTTTTCAAAAGAAAGTGGCTGTAATGCTCTATATCATGCATTCAGCTAAAACTTTTATCATACTGAGAACCAGCATTCTTCACTAAAAATGTGTTATACTGAAATGAATGTGAGGCAATGAAAGCAAATGCCTTTTTAAATGCCAAAAGTAACCTAAGAATAGTACAGAAGAAGACGATCAGATATCGTCAAGCTAAACACGGCATAGAGACAGAGAACTGTGACTGCCGTCTGTGTGTATTGACAACAAACCTCTCATGATACCAAGTAGAGGGGGTCAAGGGTCAGTCCTCACGCGGCGTCTCCACGTCCAGCGTAGTAACCTAGATCATACACACACACACACACACACACACACACACACACACACACACACACACACACACACACACACTCTCACACACACACACACACACACACACATACACACACATACACATACACACACACACACACTCTCACACACACACACACACACACACACACATACACACACATACACACACACACACACACACACACACACACACACACACACACACACAGTTGATTGTGAGTAAATCACAATCAATCATTAGTTGATTGACAGTTGAGAGGCTATTCTCAAGAGAGGAGAGAGGAAGGCGGGGTCCAAGAGCTAATAGCTCGATTCTGCAAACACAAATAGTAAAAATACCCAAACACACATATTCCATAAAATAATAATAATAACATATCCGGCACAATACCTATAGTGATAAACACATTTCGTGTTTCGTTATAACGTAAACAAATGTTTTTACAATCAAGCGCGGGTAACCAACACGATAACAATAACACTATCACCTCCACTCTGTAACATTGTGATGAATAAATCAAATGTTATTTACCTGAATTTACCTGGCAGAATATTTCTCTAGTGGCCTCGACGTGAACAGGAAGCTAGCGGCTTGTCTATAGTCCCTCATTTGTTCTGATGATTTTATCAAACTGGTTTTGAAATTCAGCAGTATTAACCCGTCAAAACCCTAAAAGCATTTAAGGTTTGTGCAGGTAGGCGGTTCCATGGGTTTATACCCCTATGGGTGCAAAAGTATCTCTTGTTTTCTGTCCTACATTGTGACTTGTTGAGCTTGAAAGTGTTTTTCCCCTTGTATGTATTACATCTGACCTTTTGAAGAAGTTGTCTGGATCAATATCCTCCTAATTGCTCAGTATTTAATTTGCTTTTAAAAGATGTGCTCTGTTATGTCTGGTTTGCAATGTTGTTAGCCTAGTGGCCCTCACCCGTTCCTAGTATGAAAGTCGACTTAGTTATGGAGTGATTTTTGTTGACCGGTGTTGAACTTTCTCCAAATACAAAGAAATATACTTTCTAATAATACTTTCTGATGACGAGGGCTCCATACTTGTATACAATATTCCATGTGGGGGCGCACCAGAGAATACAGTTGAATAGCTACCTTGTTTTTCTTGCAGTCATATCCGACACCAGTTCCATAGACCTTAATACTATGCAGATGACACCTGCCTGTCAGCCGGGTGCTATACTGAGATGCGTCTCCAGTTAAAGGGTTATAGCCCAAGGTGTCATGTAAGCTCTTACGCTATTGGACGTTGAGTGTCTTACTCAGCTATTGGTTTATCACCACAGTGTTGCCCTTATATGTGTCAACATAAATATTTGTTTTGTTACTCGCCAAACTTTACTACAAGTGCAGGGACTTGTTAAAGCACAGTTCAAGTATAGGTACTTGTCAAAGCAGTGTACTAGCACAGACAGCTATAGAAGAACGATGTAAGTACAGGAACTTATAGAAGCAGTGTACATGTACAGACACTTATACAAGCAGTGAATACAAGCACAGGCACTTAAAGAACCAGTGTAAAATCACAGACACTTGTAAGATTGAAAATATAAGTACTTCCAACCATCATTAATGATAAACTAATACGAAACACTACTGTTGTTGTGTTAGATTGTGTTGTTGTGTTTTTCCTCCCCGAAACGCTTTGCGTAATAGTGGCTTATGGCATTATATGTACTAGCTCTATCTATAATCCATCAACTTTTGTATCTTACCTTGTATGTATGTACCTTACCTGAATAAAAATTTAATTATATTATTACCTGAATAAAAATTTATTTATTATTATTTATAGATATCTAATCAAATCATATTGTTTCATATACCATAATGATAACCTTTTACTCCAAATCATTTGACACGAAGCTTTGGGATATTGAATGCTGAAGAGAATGCTGTTTTGTGAGGACTCAGATGTCACATTTCCCTCAGCTGAAGAGTTGTCAGCAGCATAATGCTTCCTCTCCTGCGTTCGCATAGTCATACTGACTTAGTGGACTCCTGATAATCCTCCTCCTCACCACCTTCTTTTGCAGACTGGTTTTACTCAGTCCTTATAAACGCTGGTACTGTCAGACGTATTCTTCAACGAGAGTAGTGTTCTTACTTATCAAAGAACGCTGATATCATTGGTTTCTCCTGGGCTTATATCAAGATACTAAAATTTGGGTAGTGTAGGGTGAGCAAGAATGAAAGGGTTTCTCCTTAAAGACAACATGGCTTATTTTCTGTGAATTCTACTTCCAGTTTATGACAGAAAATGGAGCCTTTTGCATCAAATCACTCTTTCTTGCAAATTTGGCGCCATATCCCCGTTTAATATTATTGATGTTCTCCGTTGGATGTTTTTACCTTTGTATCATATATTTTTATGCAAAACAAAATTAAGTCATAATAAATCTAAAACTAACAGATAATTAGACTTCGGAACAGTAGTGATTACAAAGATGTACTCGTGAGAGCTACTTCTCCTTTACACACAGAAACATTAGTGAAGGAGGCAATGCTGGACGAAGACTCTCAACACCAGAGGATCCCGTTAGTGGACCTGGGGCAGTTGGGTGAGTTGAGTCGCTCTTTGTGTCTGCGTGTGGGAGTTCCTCCTGTGTGCGTGCGGTGGGGAGGGTTCTCTTTGTGTGTGGAGGGCTTTTCCTTGTGTGTGCGCGTGAGTTCCTCCTTGTGTGTCTGCGTGTGAGAGTTCCTCCTTTTGTGTGTGTGTGTGTGTGTGATTGGTTCCTCCTTTTGTGTATGTGAGAGTTTATTTACCTCGTTGAATTCGCTTATTTGGGGATGTGAAAGCTGAATTCTGCCTCTTGGGTTCTACTTGTCAACCATAATTAAGAATATAGGAATAATTGAAACCGTAGAAGGTCTAGTAACCTATGCTAGGCAGCGTCTATTTGCACTCAATCATACTAGCTCATTTGTCTAACCTCTTGTACACCTGAAACAACCTAGCAATCCAACGTCTATTATGCTTGCAACTTTGTAATTTACTCCATTAACCAGTAGCCCTGTTTCCAAACCATTATTTACCAAGGGCGTTTTTTAATCTGTAATTATCAAATATACATCCACCATTTGGTGTTCTATTTTGTGTTGATAGTTTTAACACATTTGTATCCCACCTGTCATACCATTTTCGTCAGTTTTTTTAATCGTCACTCATTCAGTTGTCTATGCCCTTGAGTCCTTGTATGGAGTCGTCCTCAGCCACTCTACTTCGTAACACATACGATATGTATACTTTTCTGACACTGAAAACTTTATTATGTGAAATTTTTCTTTTGCTCATTCGGAATGCTTTCCATCTGTGTCCCTGTGTTTGTTAGTCCGTGCTAACTAGTCTGTTATCTTCCCTGTCTATTAACTTGGGTACTTTTCATGTGGTAATCACTTCTTTCCTGATTCTTCTCTCTTCCAGTGACGTAAGGTCTAGTTCATTTAGCGTTCTCTGGTGTCTCATACCTCTGAAAATCTGGTGGAATTTTATCAGTTTCGTTTCGTGTTTTACGATATATTTACCCCCCCATCCTGGCTTGATATGTGGTATCCTGTGTCTTGAACGCCCTCTTGTTCGAATTTCCAGGATCTCAGTCAATATTATTTCTGGATGTTGGTTGGTTTTATGTTGAGTTTTTTCACAGAAATATCACAGGATATGCTGTCACAGGATATGCTGTCACAGGATATGCTATCAGTACCGTTTTTCGCGTGGGTAGGAGGTAGGGGGTTATATATATGCCTGCTTTTAGTGGTATATTTAATGCAGAAGTCCTAGGTCTTGGGCATGAGGTGAGTGGGGTGCCCTGGAATTGGAGGAAAGTTTTAGAACGAGAAAAAAGGGGTCATAGATGTTGACCTGGTGGAGATTAAGATCACTCCACACTACATGTCAGGGTCTACGGCAGGAAGAAGACCTGGGAAATATAAGGACCACTCCACACTCCAGGTCTGGAACGGGAGACGGAGCCCAGCCAGGAGGTGTGGCAGAGGGTGGCGAAGCAGCTGCATCAAGCCTTCACCGACATCGGCTGCGCTTATCTCACCAACCACGGTGTTCCCGATGACCAGGTGAGAGAGAGAGATATGACAGAAAGATGAATAATTAACATTATCATTTGCTTTCATTAATGATAATTGCCCTTATCAGCTTAGATTGCTATACAACTCGACGGCGGAGTTTTTCGGGCTTGACCAGACCAAGAAAGCTAGCTGCGAGGAAGACCCAAGCAAGCACCGAGGCTACATTCGCCTGAAGCAGGAGAGGTAGGTGGTGAAGCGGCAGTCTTAATGTTCCCTCTTCTCCCTCGAAGTTATTTGATAAATTATAATTATTATTATGCACAAAGAAATCACACTAACGTGACATATCAATGAGAAAATCAGTAGCTTTTGTCAGTAGGAGGAAAATCAGTAGGAGGATTCTAGCTTTTGGGTGTTTTAAACTTTTGCTTACAAGTTTCATAAACTTGTATGATAACACGTTTCATAATTTTAAATGACAATTAGTTGCACAATCTTGCATAATAATAAAGTTTATAATCTTGTATGATACCAAGTTTCATAATCTTCCACAGCAACAAGTTACAGTCTGAGCTCCACACCCTATCAGTAAATACAGAATTAGTGTGTGTGCGTTTACGTGCATGTGTGTGTGTGTGTGTGAGTGTGCATATGTGTGCATGCCTACTCGCGCCTCCACCCTCAGGCAACATACCTCTACTCACCCTACAGAGACGAAGGAACGGAAGAACTCCACGAAAGCTTCATCGTAGAAACAGCTGAGGATGTTTTTCCTGACGCAGACGTGCCCTCCTTCAGGTCCTCCGTGCTCTCCGTCCTCGACTCCTGCAGGGTCCTCTCTTCAAGGTTATTGACGGCTCTAGCCATCAGTCTCGGTACGAAATACCTTCGATCACAGTCAAAATAATCACCCCATTTACGGTGGATATCTAGATGTGTATAATGATCTATATCACTTGAACTACACAGTGGGTACTGGAAAAGGTTATTCCCCAGTTAACAGTTGTTATATGGTACTTTCCACTTGTCATATCCAGGCAAGGATCCGGACTACTTCCAGTTGCTGCACCAGGGTATGGGCACGAGAGACAGCCCCTCCTGCTTGCGCATCAACTACTACCCACCACTGCCCAGAAACTTAACTGAGGAAACTACCCGTTTTGTTGCCCATGTGGACTTCAGTACCATCACCTTGCTCTTCCAAGCCGACACAGGCGGATTGCAGGTCAGTTTATATTTTTATGGATGTTATGTGTAATTATGTGTTATGTGTAATATGTGTTATCTCACCTACCTCCCTCCTGCCCCCCCCCCTACACGTAAACTCACCACACTTAATTCCCTGGTGGGCGTATGTGGGCCGGCCAGGTGCGTGGACGTGAGACGGCGTGGGTGGACGCCCATCCGGTCCCAAGCGCAGTCCTTCTCTTGGCTGGAGAGTTCCTCAAGTCCTACTCTGACGACAAGTTCATCGCTCCTGTAAGTACTGGTGGCTTGTGAACTTGTGTGTTGCTGTTACTTGTGTGTGTTCATTTTATATGTAGCGGACTTTGCTGCCTCCATTTCTGCAGCACACTGCGCTATGCCTGTTTCATTAGCACGCTTGTTTGCCCCTATTTAATGATTCGCACTCTACTACCCTTCCTTACTTAGCTCACTTTACTTCCCATATCTAACCCCTATTCCTAGAGCATTCTTTACTACCCCTATTCCTATAGCATATTTTACTACCCCCTATTCCTCTGGCATTCTTTACTACCCATATTCATATGCATACTTTACTACCCCTGTCAATATGTTGACCAAACCACACACTAGAAAGTGAAGGGGCGGACCGAAACGTCGTCGTCCCTTCACTTTCTAGTGTGTGGTCTGGTCAACATATTTCTGCCACGTTATTGTGACTCCTCGTCTGCACCCCTGTTGATACTTCCGCTTTGTTTCGTGTTGGCAGGAACACCAGGTGGTCATCCCGACCGAGGAGCACGGACGGAGGTCTTCCCGAACCTCGGTCGGATATTTCGCCCACGCGGACAACCACGTCCCTATGAAGCCAGCAGGTTCCTCCAGCCCCAGCCGGAGCGATCCGTCCCTCACCGTTCAAGAGTATTTCAACGGGTTTGTCCACAAGAGGCTACAGATATAATGAGACGATCAGTGTCGTCGCCTCCTCCTTACCTTCCTCGTGGCGTCCAGTGCTGCGTGTCACGGATTGTTGGCAACATTCGTTAGAACCCGTGCTTTCGAACGGGTAGTAACGTTTATATTGTAACGAAAGCATGAATTCGAACATTCGTGCTTTAGTTACAATATGAACGGGGAAGGGGGAGGTTATTGATGTTATTAGTGTCATCAATAGAATGATTGAATGCTACTTTCCTCGTTTGTATCATTTCCCTTTTTCCCGAATTCTATCTCTTGTACACCTTACCCCAATACCCTTTCTTTACCAAACATATATTTTAACTTATACTTAATCCAACAACGCCTTCCATGTTAGAAATTATATCACCGCTCTCCTCGTGTCACTTGAACCAGCCGTGAAGATAACATACTTTACAGCCTCTCGTCACTTCGATATACATAGTGAGGGTTCGAAAAAGTAACTTGATTTATCTACTCTTTCCCGTAGGTAGAGGAATACAAAGTCAAAGAGCAACATATCTGTTGATAGTTGTAGCTGACCTGCACAGGACTAGCTAGAGCCTTGTGAAGGGTCGAATGATAGAAGAGCGAGGGGAAGGAATACGAGTGAAGTAAATGACAATATTTAATTGTTTAAGACTTAATTAAGAAGTGGAGTAGCAGGGTCAAATTAATCATGATTGCGATTGATGGTGTTTGACAACTGCAGGTCCTGTTCACTCAGTATTTTTATGTTCATAAATCCATTTTTCAAGGTTTTTGGTGTTTCATCTATTGTATACTATTGTTGCTGTTATAATTATCTTAAGTATTGTACAATTCCCTACTATATTTTAAGTATTGTACAACCAGCATGTTTAAATGTAACTATGATTTTTTTAGAGACAATTGATAAAAGACAGCTTCTATAATTTCCACGTGTCTCTAAGATGCAAGAATATACTATTTAATCAGAGAGATATTTAATCACCAATATTTTTATTTCATAACCCTATATATATATATATATATATATATATATATATATATATATATATATATATATATATATATATATATATGTATATATATATATATATATATATATATATATATATATACATATATATATATATATATATATATATATATATATATATATATATATATATATATATATATATATATATATATTAGTTAAACAGGAACATATTTATCAACTTCGTTAGCAAGCACAGTTTACAGTGTTAAGGGTATCAAGAAATTATTTGAACTCTACGGAAGGGAATCGTGTCATACTGCGTAGGCAGATTTTTTATGCTCATATGAATATCTAATATTTACATGTAAATCCATACAATTCGTTCACATGCCCAAAATGAGAACTGACATAATTATTAAGTAAAGGAAGAAATGGAGAACTAAAACAAAATCCCATGGAAATTCTATTATTCTCTTCTCCGAGGCTCGGGACTTTGTGGGTTTATGGGCCTTATATGCTACGTTAGGCCAAAAAATATTAATTCAGGTCTGAAAGGACAGTGGGGGGGGGTTGGCATGCACTAGAGGCCTCCAGGAACACTAAACCCCATAGAATACGGGAACTTGCATGACCCAGGGAAGTAATGACATGAATAGTACTCTTAGAACAACAATGTTATGTACTCTCAACACAATGTATCTTCTTGTATATAAATAAAATTAAATAGTATTCTCTCGACAAAATTTATGGCTGCAGCTCTGCGAAGTCTTCTTGAGTGAGTGCGGTGTATGTTAATAAACATTTTGAGTGTGTGTAGTGTACGCATGGTCCTTGAGCTGTGAAGTGTATGAGGGGACCATGCTTGTTGACTCTGATAAGTGTATGTTGGTAAACCCCTTACGACAAGTAAAGCCAAACAATTACATTAGTCACTCTATGCTTAGTGCATTTTCTGTAAAGACCTTCACAGAAAATGCTTCCTATAGCCATGATTTCAGGAGTGGCTCAATCGTTTTTAATACATTACTATACCTGAAAGAGAGAATAATAATAAAAATTCTTTGTGTCGGGGGACAGGCAGCAAATGTTTATATATATACATGTTAGGCTTATACAGAGGTCCCACCAAGGTCGAATTTCCAGGATACAACTCCATAACAAGCTGGCTAACAGCTAGGTTACCTGGGGCATTAGATGATAGGAAACGCGCCCAATCATTCCTGTCCCGCCCAGAATTCGTATTCGAAATTCCCGATTGTGAGTCGAAAACGAACCCGACTGTTTTACCAGTCTGTCAGTTTGTCTGTCCAAAGCTGCAAGCCAGATGCTTATGGTTAAAGCCTCACTAAAACTTGCAGGGAGAATGGTCTGGGGTAAGGAACAGACATAGGCTGGTCGATGTAGACCTAAGTTAAATTATTTAAGGAATATTAGCAGTTGTAGGCACCCCCCATGCACCCGATTTTATTGTGAAATATTTGGTGTTTCCACAATAGTGAAATCTATGGGTTACTGAGCAGTACCCGTGTGAGTAGAGGGATGTTAGTTTATACTTATATGCAATATTGAAAATGAAAATAAACCTCCCACTTCCCCACTGTGTGTGGAACAAGACTAGTAACTGTGTGACTCACCGTAGATGTAGAGTGCCTTGTATAGTGACTGTTGTGAGCCTCTTGTTGAATTACTTGTGATACAGAAGATTATCGATGTACTCACCTATTTGTACTCATCTATTTGTGCTTGCGGGGGTTGAGCTCTGGCTCTTTGGTCCCGCCTCTCAACTGTCTTATCAACTGGTGTACAGGTTCCTGAGCCTATTGGGCTCTATCATATCTACACTTGGAACTGTGTATGGAGTCAGCCTCCACTACATCACTGCCTAATGCGATGTGTACGTGTATTTGTGTAAATGATTGTATATGTATGCACATATATATATAACATTAACAATCGTGTAACTAGCTTCAAAAGATTGTCACTTGCTTAGCTAAACGAACTATGGGGTTGAGTTACTGAACCCATTATGTGCCTCTGTAACCCGTTCCACCACCGCCCACGGGATGGGAATGAGGTGTATAATAAACAAAGAAATTTAAAAATTCGCCACTTACAATACATGTACGTTAATTAAAGATGGAAATACAAAACAAATGCAAATTAAAAAGATACACCTCAAACGTGAGAGGAAACAGTGATGTGTCTTTATAAAAGAACATATCAAAGAGGGAGAAAATTTAACGCAAAGCTAAAAAAATAAAACTAAGTCAACTCTCATACCAGGAACGGTTGAGGGCCACAAGACTAACAACACTGCAAACCAGACATGACAAGGCTGATCTCATCGAAACCTTCAAAATACTGAACAATTTTGAAGGTATTACTTTATACCACTTCTTTCAAAATTCAAATATAACTTACACAAGGGGCAACAGCTTCAGGCAATACAAGCCACAATGTAGGATAGGATACAAGAGATGCCTTTTAACTCACTGAGTTATAAACCCATGGAACCGCCTACCCGCCGACACCCTAAATGCCAATACATTATTTTAAAACTCATTTAGACAAAAATATCTGGAATATTCCCCTCCCCCCCTCCCTTGATTGTCGATTGGTTACTGTTCGTTTTCCATTGTTCATTGTTTTGAAGCTTCATCTTGGATGTACTGAGAACTTTGTAACATGTAATAATTTTATATTTTAGAAACAAGAGAGTGATTACTTTCACTGTGATTATCGTTGTTCAATAGATCTGTTTAAAAGGAAAACGTCTATTTCTCTGGTGTGGGATACTTGTGTATACTTTCACTTTTGGGTTATTTGTAGCATATACTCACTTGTGTGGAAAACGTATGATGAAAATGATGGAATGTATACGTATGATATCTCACATGTGAGATACTGCAGTGTACACTCTCCAGTGTGGGATACTTGTGGTGTATTCTTTCATGTGGGATAATTTTGCCGTATACTCTTGTGTGAAATTCTTGTCGTATATGATCTCTCTCGTTTGGGAGTGTCGTGGAGCATACTCGTGAGGAAGTGTCGTGGAGCATACTCGTGAGGAAGTGTCGCTTAGTATACTTACCTCACCCAGTGCAAGCTCTTGGTAACAGGTCCTCGGTCTAATCGTACACGAGGGGTTTCACACACTATCCGTCTTCTAGTTATTAAAATTATATCCTTAATTTTGGCTGGGGTAACTTAGGTTAGGTTAGTTTTGGTTGTTGTTGTTATAGATTCAGCTTCTCTGAACAAGTTCCAAGTAATACGGGCTATAGTGAGCCCGTAACTTACCTAGCACAGGAGCGGGGCAAGTAGCACGGGCTATGGTGAGCCCGTAGTGGACTTACCTGGCACAGGAGAGGTGCTGTCTAATTTTGGTGCACAGTTATTGAATTAACCTCCATAAATAACTCAAGAGCACAAACTTTCAATCTCAGTGAAACCATTTGATCCCAAGACGCAACCCACATGAAAATGATGGATTGCCATCATTAGGACTTTTGACTTAAGGAACAAGTGAAGTGAGAATGTGATAGAGGTCAAAACCAGTAGTATTTTCAAAGCGTTATACGACAAAGAGTAATGGGAAGACGGGACACCACGAGCTAGGACTTAACTCCTAATCAAATGATAACGCTTCGATTGACCATTTTTAAATTCTCATAAACCTCGAGGTTAAAAAAAATCAGGACTGGCAAAGCTTACTTAATCCCCATCTCATTCTTTTACCTTAAGATATAAATGTCTGCTAAAAGAAATTTAGGTGTTGACCCAGACATCGAAGAGCTTGAACTTCGACCCTTGTCGGCGACCAATACAACGCTGTGCATACCTTTACCTTGTTGCTACCTCGGGGTCGTGTATGGGTCTCAGGCAGGCTCTCTTGTGTCAAGATGCTGTTGCGAATGGAATGAGAATGCTTAGGCACGTTGTTGCAACTTGTAACAGTGACTCAATGCAATGATATATAGTTAAGACGAACTAAAGTGTCTTTCTGTTTAGACTGTGTGTGTGTGTGTGTGTGTGTGTAATTACCTAAGTGTAGTTACAGGATGAGAGCTACACTCGTGGTGTCCCCTGTTCCCAGTACTCTTTGTCGTATAGTGCTTTGAAACCACTGCCGGTTTTGGCCTCCACCACATTCGCACTTCACTTGTTCCAACCGTCTCCCACTCTGTTTGTAAAAGAGAACTTTCTAATATTTTGTCAGCACCTGTCTTTCTATAACTCAAATCTATGTTCCTTTACCCTCCTGAGTAAATAATATTACAAATATATGTTTTATACCTAATAATAATAATAATAATAATAATAATAATAATAATAATAATAATAATAATAATAATAATAATAAATAAAGTTACTAATAATAAAGTAACCTCGTTACTTTACTGTGAGTAAACCAGTAGCTGCTAACGAAGCTGGAACGAAAACTTAAGTTCACTCTCTCTTATCAATTATTATCCTAGAACACTCTTAACCATCGTGTCTCATCGTAGTTTAAGTCTTCTAATTTTATTACCCAAAAAATGTATTATGTAAATCCACTCTTGATATCTAATGCCTTTAAAAATATTCAAAATCTGAAAAAAGGATGCTAATGTATCACTGATATAACTAAAAAAAATTATTACTAATATGATTATGTTTGTTATTGTAGTTATTGTTATTGAGAAAATCAGTAGGAGTCTTGAGGAGGATTCGAACCTGGGTTCGGATTCGAACCAAGCATACGCCTTAGAACACTATAACACGACATGGTTAAAAGAATTGCAACCTGGGATTTAACTAACTCCTCTAGGGTTTCTGAAACTTCCACTGAAGCCTAATAAGGGGTTACACACACTTCCCCCATGTTCTCTGGTTTTGTAGTTAGGAATACCTCCAACGCTTCTTTTCGAATGCACAAAATAATCACATTAACGTGATGTATGAATGAGAAAATCTGTAAATACAGAAATACAAGCACATGAATGCAGGAAATAAGACGTTTGCGTATGGCAACATAAGTATTCGCCTGTTGATACTAGTTTTGGAGTACCCTGGTGTTCCCTTTAGTCCTTTGGAGTTCTCTTTAGTTCTTTGGAGATTCCTGGAGCCAGATTCACGAAAGCACTTACGCAAGCAGTTACGAACCTGTACATCTTTTCTCAATCTTTGGCGGCTTTGTTTCCAATTATTAAACAGTTAATGAGCTCCGAAGCACAAGGAGGTTGTTTATAACAATAACAACAGTTGATTGGGAAGTTTTCATGCTTATAAATTGTTTAATAATTGGAAACAAAGCCATCAAAGATTGAGAAAAGATTTACATGTTCGTAAGTGCTTTCGTGAATCTGGCCCCTGGAGTTCATTCATGTCCACTGTAGTCCCTCGAAAGTTCCCTAGAGTCCCACTGAGTTCCCTGGAGTCGGTACCTTGAGGTTCTCTATCCCTCAGCAACAGTAACCTTAGATTGGTTGGACTTGCTGAACAGATTTTTGCGTCATCAGCTGCACCTGCGTCACAAACACCTACTGATCATGACTGAACTTTCTCCGTGCGTGGTGCTGAAAGGTTTTATATTGCTTTTTTTTTTGCTATGCGCTCTGTGCTTAGGTAACGGTGTGGGTGTATTTACTATTTGTATTTAAAATTTGTGCCTGTTGGATCGAGCTTTAGCTCCTGGATCTCGTCTTTCTAGCCTCCGATGGTGTATTCAATGAAATGACGCCTGTACTATTAAAATTATGAATGTATTTTGTATGTTTTAATCTGCTTCTTTAGTTCATTCATTTTTCCACTACTCTTACAGTAAAAGAATACTTTGTAGCATCTATATCTCTCGCCTGCGCTCAAGAGAATACAGATTTAGGCATTTTAGTCGGTCCCAATAGTTTGGAAAATGGTAACCGTAAGGTATGGCACTTTCTTGTGCCGTGGGAGATTAACCCCTTCAACATAACAATTCCATCTTTCCCAGCCAAGAAGTCAACTAAAAATCAGGTCAAGCTTCGTCTAGAGGCAAAGTAGCAACTCCTTAAGCCAGATGGATTAGTAACAGAACACTCTCTCTCTAAAACCTTGTACACTTGTGGTTTTCTACACCAACACAGCAGTGCTGCTTGAAGTGCAATTGTGACAATAAGTGATTGTTCGTGTTTTGAGTGAAGAATCCACGTAAACAAGAGAGGCCTCTGCATTTAAGACCATATTCCTAGCACTTAAATGTAAGTGTGTCTTTATCATCACTTGCACTCAACTCTTTAAGACACAACTGTAACACACTTAGGGCTGAAGCGAGACACAGACACACCTAAATTATTAATGAATGTAACAGAGTCCATTGTATGTGGACTCTATCTCATGTTGGTCTGCGAATGCGTGATAGAGTTGTTCAATTAGCCAAAGAATATATCTTTAGAAAAGGAGTTGACATTGATCTTCGCTTTCCTATGGCAAGCCTAAGATCAACCACGGTCTAGTTGTGTGGATCACACAACCTACCATCACCAGAGAAATCTTAACAAGCAACACAGAAATTATCGACAGGTACAACGACAACAGGAGACTCGACATCAGCGAGGCCCTATACATCCAAAAGTCAAAACCAGCAATCAACAGCCAAATAACATATAATGACATTCTACCCACTTCAAGACCCTGAACCAACACAGAAGCAAGAACATAGAACACGTAGTGCTTATAATAATCATTTGTTCATTTAACACGCAGTGGCTTATAATACCCATTGTGCCATTGATCCACTTGTTCATCTCATTCATGTTCTGTATCACCTCACCCCAAGCGAATATAAGCATTGGCAGAGTATGGAAAATTTTTACGGGCTCACCATAGCCCGTGCTACATGGACACTTCGTTCTGAGTAGCTAAATCTGAAACAACAACAACATATGGAAAATTCGTTTACGAGCTATTCATGCCCGTGCCACCTCTTGGGTGGCTTAATCTTTATCAGTTGGAAAATTCGTACGTTGCAGCCCCGCTCCTGTGCCAGGTAAGTCCACTACGGGTTCACCATAGCCCGTGCTGCTCTGAACTTACGTTTCTAACAGCTGAATCTAAAACAACAACAACATGTGGAAAATTTGTCTTTGAAAGTGTAAGGAGTGCCTTGCGAAATGCTTCCCTAGGGGTCAGACCATAAATATAGTGTGAAAATGAACTTTGGAGAGTTAATTTTTCAATTCGCATCGACAGTGAAAAAAAATATAAGAAATATTGAGAAGATTCGTGTTAGAATCATTAATCTTTCCTTTTCGGTCATATTCAACAATATATATATATATATATATATATATATATATATATATATATATATATATATATATATATATATATATGTATATATGTATATATATATATATATATATATATATATGTATATATATATATATATATATATATATATATATATATATATATATATATATATATATATATATATATATATATATATATATAAAAGTCGACTTGAGAATGGTCCAGGACGGACCGAAACGTCGTCGTCCCTTCACCTTCTAGTGTGTGGTCTGGTCAACATACTTTAGCCACGTTATTGTGACATCGCCTGCACATACAATGCATGTTAGGCTTGTATCGAGCCCCCCCCCCCCCTATCCCCAGGGTCGAATTACTGACCCCACCCCAGGATGCAACTCCACAACTAGTTGACTAACTCCTGAGTACCTATTTACTGCTAGGTGAACAGGTGCATTAGGTGATAGGAAACGCGCCCAACCATTTCTGTCCCGCTATCCCTGATTGTGGGTCTAGAACGCACCCGACTGTACCAACGGGACACAAAATATATAACTAATTTGTTTATTTACAAAATATATAACTAATTCGGCACAAATGCCAAAAGCTTAGACGAAGCAGCTTTACCCTCAGCTCAGGATTATCCCTTCAAATACAAAAAAATCGATTCCAAGCAGCGGTTGCTAATTGTCGATGTTGTTAAACAAAAAATCCTCGTCACGGCCCTTGTGGATTTGTTCATTTGTTAAACAAAAGGTTATAATTAAGAAGAGAAAGCGCTAAGCCTATATCACTATATAGCACCTTGAAGGGATATTAGGACAAGAAATAGGGATACAAAGAAAAAGAACAGAGATATAAGGCTGAAGAATGGGATATGACGTCAAGGAATTGGGATATGAGTGTTTTTTAAGCCAGGGCAGTGAGAGGGTGAGGGAGGAAGGGGGGCTTAGACTGGGAGGGAAAAGGGGGGGTTGGGAGGGAGAGGTCACTTAAAGCACGTTCGTCTGTTGAGTGACCCCGACCATGCCCCCATCACGTGATCTCTAGCCTTGCTCCTGAGCCCGCTGCCTGGAGGAACCTCATTGCTGGTGGCGGCGGTGCTGGAGGGGTGCAAGAAGCAGCTCCTTGCTAGCGGAGGAGGAGAGAGAAGCCCCCCTGGCGGTACTCCACGCTCCGGTATGTTCTGCTGACGTGATCTCAGGTGCCTGTGAACGCTCCGACCTGGCGCTGCTTGGCAACTCTCACACTTAATCCTGAACGCAAGGGTTCGTTGTTTAACGTTTTTATGATGATTTCCATACTTCATTCACCCTTAATTTTGCATTACAAAGCGTTGTTCGGAATAAGGCATACGTGAGGGGTATTTTCCAAGGGAAATGTAGAGTCAGGTTGAGAGAATGTTTAGTGCAGAGTGCTTTCCCAGGCTACGTGACGCCAGACAGGTACTCCAGGAGGAGGCATCCCCCCACCCCATCCTACTATAGGTCCAAGGCTATGAGGGGCTAGACAGTTTTCGTTGGGTAGGTGAGCTAAAGAGGTGTAGGGGGTAGTATTCATGGGGAGAGGGCGGTGGGGAGGAGAGGGATACTGAGAAGGTCGTCTATGAGAGATAGAATTGGGGGGAAGGGGGTGATTAAGGGATTTAGACGGGGTTGGCGGGCTAGTGATGGCTGCCGGACACCCCCCCCTTCCCCTAGGGTCCGACACAACCACCTTCCATTCCTAGTTCAGCTGTGAGAGAGAGAGCAACACCACTCGCCCGCCTGCCCTACAAACAGTCGACACTAGCCCGAGAGTTACATGTTGGTTCGTGAAGGACTTTGTCCAGTGCTCTGCCCCACAGTGTCCAGGAGCCGGCCCCCACACCACACCCTGCACACAGCCATCCATCACAGTCCGTTCTGCCCTCTCTACCCCGGTAAGAACACTCAGTCTTCCTCAGCTGGTTAGTCGGCTCTTGCAGTTTGGGAACCTTAATTTGCCACAGAAATGCAAATTATAGTATTCTGTTTTATTAAAAAACTTGTAGCTATTTTTTATTTCTTAATTTTAGATACGAAATATTCATTTCATAACTGATTTTTTTTAAATATTAATATACATAAATTACCTTTATTTACACAATTCAAATATCTTGTGCATATATTTAAAATATCTTTATTTTCATAATTAAAATATTTTTATTTACATCATTAAACTTTCTTAAATATTAATTTATATAATAAAACTATAATAAATGCACTTGACCATATTCTGGTTCTTAAATGTATACAGAGCATTTAATTCTGCATCGTTACTGTCTGTATTGACTGTCCGTGACCAGTAGTTAGTTCATTAATCATCATTAGTTAATTAGTTCACCCACACTCACCTCGGCCATAGCCATCCTGAGGAAAAGGTTTCACGACCACGTAATGGATTTAGGAACTGAACCATGCCTATCCAATTTTGTTTTTTGTTTTAAAGCAAGTTGCTGAATTGATGAGCTAGTTAAGATGTTCAGCGACTAAGTATAGTCAGTGTTGCTATTACTGTTAAGTTACTAATGTTAAATAAAATGTTTATTCAGGTAAGGTACATACATACAAGAGATTTTACATAAATTGATAGATTTATAGATAGAGCTAGTACATACAATGCCTAAAGCTACTATTACGCAAAGCGTTTCGGGCAGAAACGTAACAAAGGTAACTTATGTTGGAAGAATGTGACCTTCTGGGCTTGTTGTTTAAGATTCAGCTACTCGGAACAAAAGTTCCAAGTAGCACGGGCTATGGTGAGCCCGTAGTGGACTTACCTGGTACAGGAGCGGGGCTGTAACTGACCTTCTGGGCGGGGTCAACTGTATTCATAGCTGAGGTCACACGAGTTTTTTGTTTGTGTCTATAAATAGCTTGTTAAAGGTCCCATATATAGGGAGGTCCGGAGCTGGGTGGTTTGGTTACAGTTCAAGTCGTTAAGATTAGCAATTTACATTTGTGATGAACTAGTAACATGCAAGTTTAATTTGCTAGACGAGTAGCACAGTGGTCTACGTGCTCGAATCTCAACCAAGGATCCAGGGTTCGAATTAGCATACCAGAAATATCCTAGGGGAAGGTCAGTAGCCTACCCAAGGATGGGGTAAGACCTGGATAAACATAAGTGCAGTCTTCCTGTCCCCTGATAACAGGAATTATGAGGCATTTTGAAACGTTAATGTAAACATTCGCTTGTTAAACATGATTGGCTTTAAAGCCTAGTAACACATATATGTTTATGTGTACTCTCACAATAGTAGACCAGACCACACACTAGAAGTTGAAGGGACGACGACGTTTCGGTCCGTCCTGGACCATTCTCAAGTCGATTTGTGATGAGGAGGTTGTTGTTTAAGATTCAGCTACTGGGAACAAAAAGTTCCAAGTAGCACGGGCTATGGTGAGCCCATAGTGGACTTACCTGGCACAGGAGCGGGGCTGTAACTTGGATGAGGAGGTAGAGACAGGCAATAAATAGGCAAGAGAGAGCTGAGGCGGAAAGTAAGGTGTAGGGGATAGTAGTAATAATGAGAACTGCAGAAGGCCTATTGGCCCATACGAGGCAGCTCCTATTATAACCACCGGAGATAGTAATAGGAATTAGAAAAGGATAGCAAGAGAGCGTAGGAGAAGACAATGAACAGAAAAATGGGAGAAGAGAGAAAGAAAAGGAAAGAGAAAGAAAGATAAATGGAAGGGGTAAGCTTATGTTAAGTCACGTTTGTTAGAAAGATTAGAGCATTTGAGTATATACTGTGAAAGGGAAGAGTCCACAGCAACAAAGCCAGGACTCAAGTTCATGTTGGGTACATTGTGTACCCAACATTATTATTATTTTATTATTATTATCTTTGTTACATATTTCGTGAGATATAAAGTGTTTGGAAAATAATATAGGGCCATTAATAACATAAGAACAAAGGTAACTACAGAAGGCCTATTGGCCCATACGAGGCAGCTCCTATCTACAACCAGCCAATTAATGTTAACTAAATTGCTGAGGTGGGAAGAACTGAGGAAGTAGAGGAAATCCTGAGACTTCTCTCTCTGTTACTCTCTCCCTCACTCCTTCTCTCTCTCTCTCTCTCTCTCTCTCTCTCTCTCTCTCTCTCTCTCTCTCTCTCTCTCTCTCTCTCTCTCTCTCTTCTCTTTCTCTTTCTCTCTCTCTCTCTCTCTCTCTCTCTCTCTCTCTCTCTCTCTCTCTCTCTCTCTCTCTCTCTCTCTCTCTCTCTCTCTCTCTCTCTCTCTCTCTCTCTCTCTCTCT
The DNA here is from genome assembly GCF_040958095.1 of Procambarus clarkii. Classification (NCBI taxonomy): domain Eukaryota; kingdom Metazoa; phylum Arthropoda; class Malacostraca; order Decapoda; family Cambaridae; genus Procambarus; species Procambarus clarkii. Next base: position 32,481,015 of record NC_091184.1, on the reverse strand, counting down.
CTCTCATTTAAACTTTAAATGTTACACTCACAAGACAAGGGGTGGAAAGACAATCGAGGGAGGAACTTAAGTGCCTTAACGTGGCTGGTGAGAGTGATAGTAAGGTCATTGGGTCTGCCCTATTGTAGCACGGGGTTGCTATGCGGGAGATGAGGATGCTGGCGGTCGCTGGTGGTGGTGATGCTCATTTTTTTTTTTTTTTTTTTTTTATTTTTTTTTTTTTAGATATATACAAGAGTTGTTACATTCTTGTACAGCCACTAGTACGCGTAGAGTTTCGGGCAGGTCCCTGGAATACGATCCCCGCCGCGAAGAATCGTTTAATTGTGGTAGTTATTGGTAGTGTAGATATAAACAACTCATGTTGGTAGTTATTGGGAGTGTTGATATAAACTGGTAAGAACATAAGATTGAAGGCAACTACAGAAGGCCTATTGGCCCATACCAGTCAGCTTCTATTTATATTCACCCAGACTCATTCATATACATGTCTAACCTAAGCTTGAAACAATCAAGTGATCATCCTACTTCTATTGTGTTACAGGGTAACTCACATGGCATACTGTGAGATCTCCTATTGTTTATGCTGCCCCTGTCATTTATTGTGTTGGCAAAGGTAGACTAAGCAAATTGTAGATGGTACAAAATAATCTATGAGAATAATCCCAAGATTATTCTCATTGCCCAAAAAAGACTATTACCTTGAGGTTACCTTGAGGTGCTTCCGGGGGCTTAGCGTCCCCGCGGCCCGGTCGTCGACCAGGCCTCCTGGTTGCCGGACTGATCAACCAGGCTGTTGGACGCGGCTGCTCACAGCCTGGTTGATCAGGTATCCTTTGGAGGTGCTTATCCAGTTCTCTCTTGAACACTGTGAGGGGTCGGCCAGTTATGCCCCTTATGTGTAGTGGAAGCGTGTATTACTGTATTACTATTACTGAGATAATGATATTATGATTGAACTTACAGAGTATTGGGGATAGAATTGCAGAGATAAATGAAGCTTTGGCGATTAGATTAATGAGAGGTGAGGTGACACTGCCATCATTAGTGCATAGTTCATGAGATTTCCATCTGTGATGCGCCATCCTCTTCTTTACTTCTCTCTCAGTGTCTCCCATATTCACCAAATTCGTACGGGCTCACCATAGCCCGTGCTACATGGACATTTCGTTCTGAGTAGCTAAATCTAAAACAACAACAATCACCAAACTCCTTGGCCAAATGAACGGTCCACTCCACCTGCTGATGAAAAGTTAGTTGACATGTCGAGGGGAAATAACAGCCGCGTCCGTGCATTAATCCGTGCCTCTTACTGTATGTGGTCCTTCCGGGGAGATTTTCCTGCCGAGTTTAAAACTTTGTAACCCAAGTCCCGTCTGTCGTTGATCACTACACTTCTTCGGTCACTCATCACTGTCAGTAATCACTTAACTCTCTGCGCACAGTTTTCCGTTTTTGTCTCCTGGTCATTGCTACCTGAAAAGGCCTGGTAGCGTCTTGTCTATCATGCGTCAAAGTCACTGGATCACAAGTTCACAACTTTCTAGGGCGCTCCAAGACGCACCCTTCCTCCACCACGACTGGACAATCACTGTCAAACTTCCTATTGAGAGAGAGAGAAGATTAAGCCACCCAAAAGGTGGCTTGGGCATGAATAGCCCATAAGTGGTGGCCCTTTTGAGCCATTACCAGTATCAATAGATGATACTGGAGATCTGTGGAGGTGCGGCTGCACCCTGCGTGACGGGAGATCCCCGCCGCGCATCCCTTCCCGTCTCCCGTGAACTTCCTATTGATTGATGAAGATTAAGCCACCCAAGAGGTGGCACGGGCATGAATAGCCCGTAAGTGTGCATGGCTTCTCCATTACGACCAAATATGGTTGACGGAGCTCTGCAGCATCAAGTACCTTAGGAGCCCATCGTCTCAGTTCCTTCAGTCTTTCACTTATTGTGAGAAATTTTCACTCATTTTTCACTCATGGTCTGTTTCCTGTACTCATAGAATCTTACACTTGACAGTTTATTCAAACCCATCCCCCCTAATATGATATACTTATATAAAATACTCGGTCGAACCAATATATACTACTGGAACCTTCTCCCCTCCCCCCCCAAAAAAAAAAAGGTTTTGTGATCTTAAAGTTATGAAGTCAGAGAAAAAGCCCAACCACTTGGGGTGGACGGTAGAGCAACGGTCTCCCGTCATGCAGGCCGAGGTTCAATCCCCGACCGTCCAAGTGGTTGGGCACCCTTCCATTCCCCCGTCCCATCCCAAATCCTTATCCTGATTATTGTCGTTATTTTATTGTCCTCTCACAGACATGCAGGCATAATAATAATAATAATAATAATAATAATAATAATAATAATAATAATAATAATAATATTTTATTTATAAAAGTATATACATTTGGTACACGAAACAGGAGGAACTTGTAAGTAAGAAACGTACATTACATATAGTCACTAATACGCATATATATATATATATATATATATATATATATATATATTATATATATATATATATATATATATATATATATATATATATATATATATATATATATATATATATATACATATATTTATTTATTTATTATTTATTTATTTATTTATTTATTTATTGGATATTCTCAATAACCAATAAACTTTAGAAAATTAGAAACGTAGTTTTCAATTATACCTCCCGGCATACACATTGTTAGGATCGATGTGTCTGAAGGTGATTTACATAGATTCTGAAGAAACGAAGTCATGAAATGAGATTTGCAGCGGGATATAATTAGTATTGCATAACACAAGCATGTACAGCTGGTTTGGTGAGTTGACAGCCGGTTCTGGAGCGGTGTTCCCGTGCTTGTGGCGTGGCCCGATCCGCCAGGCATCATCTGATTGGTCCTTCTTTCAATGACGTCAGATGTTGTTTAGGCTGGTCACTCACAATCTTCTGATTGGTCGAACTGCAGATGACGTCTGACGTTGGTAATTCATCTTCTTGTGATTAGTTCTTCTGTGGAAGCTGTCGCAACATGTGAACCTTATTTTTACCTACTTTGAGGTGCTTCCGGGGCTTAGCGTCCCCGCGGCCCGGTCGTCGACCAGGCCTCCTGGTTGTCGGACTGATCAACCAGGCTGTTGGACGCGGCTGCTCGCAGCCTGACGTATGAGTCACAGCCTGGTTGATCAGGTATCCTTTGTGGAGGTGAAGCACAATTTTTCTGATTGTTTTTGTTTGGTGAGTGACGTCAGGAGTGGTTGTAGTCTACCCACACACCTTCTCGTCGGTCCTTATAGGATTGACAATTGATTGATTGATAAAGATTAAGCCACCCAAGAGGTGGCACGGATGTATAGCCCAGGCTGTGACTCATACGTCAGGCTGCGAGCAGCCGCGTCCAACAGCCTGGTTGATCAGTCCGGCAACCAGGAGGCCTGGTCGACGACCGGGCCGCGGGAACGCTAAGCCCCGGAAGCACCTCAAGGTAACCCACAAGTAGAATGACGTCAACTCTTCTCAATGATGCACAGTAAATCATCGTATTTATTTTGTTCTGAATTAGAAAGCTGATTGGTCTATATTTCAGGTCATATCAGACGCCAATTGGCCCTTTATCGTCAGAGGTCAGATACAAAAAAAAATCCATTCTTAAGTAGAATTGAAGGGGAACGTCAGAATGTATTTTTCCATCGTGATCCTCTGTTCTTATTGGTTGAACTTGTGTCGTTGGCTGAACATAGTTGTGTCGTTAGCTGTATGTGATGAAAAATATTTTTGATAATTCGTTGTAACAATAATATGTAGTATGCCTCGGGAAAATTAACCATCGGAATAACTAAGTTAATGTTACGGAAATTATGCCTTCCGTATGCTGACACAATTGTTAGTGTGTCTGTCTATCTTTCCCTCCCTTCTCTCCCCTCCCTACCCTTCACCCCCTTCTTCCACCCTTCACCTTGCAAGCAGTTAGCAGCATATACCAGCATATATTTATCACATTACCACTTAAATCTTAATTACGGGCTATTCATGCCCGTGCCACCTCTTAGGTGGCTTAATCCTTATAAATCTTAAATCTTAACCCCCGCCGTTGTCATGCCCTCGATCTCAAATCCCCTCATTTCCCATCCCTCTCCCCCCTCCCCAACTCTATCCCTTTACCCCAACACAGCATCTCTCCCACACCCCTTCCGTACATCTATCCCTTTCCATTCCTATTGAGAGAGGGAACAGGAATGGCAGGAAGAAGTAAATATAAAACGCAGACAACAGCAACTTAACCTCTCCTAGGCCTAAATAATTGTATCTGGTATAATTAGGAGCTTATATGGACTACATTAGGTTTAGGATTTAGGATAAACATTAGGTTTAGGATACGTTCATTTAGGCCTAATACAGGTTAGGATTGTTGCTTATTGTATTTAATCCTTTCCGAGTCCCTCTTCCATATGCAGCGCCCTCCCCCCACACAGGCAGCTCCCCACCCCCACACAGGCAGCTTCCCCACCCCCCCACACAGGCAGCTCCCTCCCCCCACACAGGCACCTCCCCACCCCCACACAGGCAGCTCCCTCCCCCCACACAGGCAGCTCCCCACCCCCACACAGGCAGCTCCCTCCCCCCACACAGGCAGCTCCCTCCCCCCACACAGGCAGCTCCCCACCCCCACACAGGCAGCTTCCCCACCCCCCCACATAGGCAGCTCCCTCCCCCCACACAGGCAGCTTCCCCCCCACCTCCACACAGGCAGCTTCCTCCCCCCACACAGGCAGCCCCCCACCCCCACACAGGCAGCTTCCCCCACAGTTGACTGTCACAGCGTGCAACTGACCCTCCTGCCCCACCCCAGGCAGCATCATGGCCTCCATCCCGCAGACGCTGCAGCTGACCAAGACCCAGCACCGCCAGCAGCGCAGAGGGCGTCTCAACCCCGAACAAGGCTCCTACTTCCAGAACGCAGGTGAGGCTAGGTGACTGGATAGACCATGGAATAGGTGAATAGAAGTGTGGGGGTGAGGACAGGGATAGGAGATGATATATGCGAAATTATGCTATTCTGTGTTATTGTATACACATATAACGTTATATATCAAATGAACAAATCCTCAACGGCGTGATATATCAAGTTAACTGATCCTTGTGAGGGCAGTAGCACTCCAGGTTGCAATTCTTTTGACCATGTCGTTGTACAGTTGACTTAAGTCGCATCTGGGAACATCCCGTGCGTAGATTCGAACCCTCATCAAGGCTTTTGTGGATTTGTTCACGTTATTGTATGTTCTTTTAATGGATGGATAAATGGTAAATGTCATAGGGTGTGCATATACTTATTGGTTGGACAATTCCTGTGTGTATAGATAGTTATTGGTTGAACATGTCTTGTGTGGATAGATAAAAGTATGATTAGTGGTTGATCAAAAGTACGAACTGGGAAAGAAAAGTGAGAAGTAGTGGTAGAGAGGACACACGACAGAGCAGAGTGTGGAGTAGCAGGAGAGTCTGAGGCAACAGTAAGGTAGTGTAAGTCTGGATACTGAATAAATCCTTGAGGTAGAGTCTAATTGTGTTTTGTATTGGTTAAGTCCAGTGTAGAACACAATGGACTTGTGTAAGGCCTTCTGTCGTGATGTGTGTGTCGGGTTTGTTGTAATTTTCAGTGTTGATTCTGTCATGTTTTTCTTTTTTCTCTGTTTATTCCTTGATATTCCTCTCTCTCTCTCTCTCTCTCTCTCTCTCTCTCTCTCTCTCTCTCTCTCTCTCTCTCTCTCTCTCTCTCTCTCTCTCTCTCTCTCTCTCTCTCTCTCTCTCTCTCTCTCTCTCTCTCTCTCTCTCTCTCGCTCTCTCTCTCTCTCTCTCTCTCTCTCTCTCTCTCTCTCTCTCTCTCTCTCTCTCTCTCTCTCTCTCTCTCTCTCTCTCTCTCTCTCTCTCTCTCTCTCTCTCTCTCTCTCTCTCTCTCTCTCTCCTCTCTCTCTCTCTCTCTCTCTCTCTCTCTCTCTCTCTCTCTTCTTCTCTCTCTCTCCTTCAATCAATCTTCGTCTCTCCTCCCTAGAGCTAGAGCAACCCATGCGGTACAGCAGCAAACTGATGAACAGCATCTGGGGTCAGTACAATGAAAACTCTGTGCACAACTTCAAGTCGCTGCAGTGCGGAGGTGTGGCGGCCCCCGACACCCAGGAGACTCAGCAACAGCTGCAGGATGCGCCTTCCACCACTAGGTGAGTGTATTGTTAACGTTGGATGTCTTCTAGCTGTTTGGTAGCTCACCTGTCTTAAGATGGCAGTGTTATCTTTTGCAAGTCTGTAGGTCCTTCTGGTTGTTCTCGGGAAATAAGTGATTGTGTAATATATATATATATATATATATATATATATATATATATATATATATATATATATATATATATATATATATATATATATATATATGAGATACATGTTTACTTAATCGAAATGTATATTGATGCGAGATGGCCAGTGTTACGTGCTGGGTCAATATGTTCAGCCTAAGTCACACACAGAGATCACACTAACGTGATGCATCAAATGAACAAATCCACAAGGGCCGTGACGAGGATTCGAACCTGCGTCCGGGAGCATCCCAGACACTGCCTTTTTAACCCTGTCGTAGCTCAGTCGATTAAGGCAGTGTCTGGGATGCTCCCGGACGCAGGTTCGAATCCTCGTCACGGCCCTTGTGGATTTGTTCAAGCCTAAGTGTTAAGGTTCTCGATGCAAAGATTGAATGCGGATTTTTTGTTTCTTTCCTTGGATAGGGAGGTGTTCCAACAGCGTCTGGGGGAACTGGGTACAGCGGTGGCCGCCAATTTTATGGACAACCTGCATCAGTACTAGCAGCGCCGCGCCGCCTTTGCGTCACCACCACCACCACTACCACCAACCACTTACTAGTACTACTACCACCACCACTGCTACAACCACAGGCCTGTCCACATCGCCTTACTCCCCCCCCCCCCCCTCACTCACTTTACTGCTACCTGCAACTTGAATCGATTGACTTGTGGTCTACAACACTTTCGTAGCTAAATTACCTTTTATTTTGCTCCCATCTCAACATTTGATAAACCTCTGAGCCACTACCAGCAGCACATCTTTAAACCAACACAATAGTGCTAATATACCCAATTGATTAATTAACACCGCAGCTCAGATTAATCCACCTGGCTTAAGATGCGGTCGTACCTGACTGGGACACGAACCCGTAACCCTACCGGATGAAAAATAAAAGCCAGTGTGCCATCAGCACCCGACTTACAGTTGCAGTTGAAGCCACAATGACAGGTCATGTACATACGGGCAGAAGCCCCATATTGGTTCAGGCTTCATACTCTGCCCTATGATGCCCAGCCTCCAGGAGGACAAAGACGTTTATCAACAAATGTTATTACTCGAAGCCAAACATTTTAACTATCAAATACTAAAGAAAAAAAACGGAAATGAAGAGGAAAAACTCGTTTTTCCTCTTCATTTCGTTGCTATGTAGTAATTCAGTGCATAATAAGTCTGATTTATATAGGTAATTGGTTAGTGATAATATTTGTTTCAAACCCAGAAAAAATTTCAACCACGAACATTTGTCAAAGGCTGTTTTAAGCGTAATGAAATATGTTGATAGTGATGATTCTTGGAGCGGGCGGAGGCGCAGAAGCGCAGAGATGCAGTTTATAATATGGGTCTTTTGGTCGAGGTGGTCACCCTGCCAGCAGTGTGACCACACCCTAGGGATGCACCGGAGGGACCAAGGCACCTCACTTATCAGGGCTCATCACCACCTAACCCAACACAAACCTGCCCTGAGCTAACATGGGCTAATGTATGTCAGCCCTTTTTAGGTCTGGATAGATTGGGTTCGATTTCTAATGGAATCCTAGCGTCACTGAGCTGTTTGCTGAGATTCACTTAGAACAGAGGTGCTGTTCAGCTATTCCTGGCCCTGATCAGCCATTCCTGGCTCTAATTATCCATCTGGGGTCTTGATCAGCCAATCGTGGCCCTGATAATGGATGGTTCCTTGTGCCCTCCCTCGCGGCAACGGCTCCACCACTCAGCTGATGTAGAGAATATTGAAAAATAAAATAAAAATATATATATTACGAATAGAGCCATGCGAATAATATACCAAAATAACGCTTAGTAGACTATGTATCATCTTCCTGATTGGTATATCCGAGCAAACAGATCAGAAAATATGCTGAGTATAGTTTCAAAAGTCAGGGAAGGGTGACACTCTACTTCATTAGAAAACAACAGACTTTTCACTTATAAATGCCGAGAAACCGCAGGTGTCCTCATTATTACAGAAATTAGCAACATTTTTAGTCAATACATCTTTCAATTCTTTATAAATCTGTTGTGATTATATATTTTTTAAGCCCGTTCGTATATTAATTAGTTTCAGGTTAATTCAAAGGAAGAGCTCCCTCTTTCCTGCCAAGGTTTAAAGTCTTCCACATTATCTCTTGCAAGAATGTGTTGCATTCTTAATACAAGAATGTGTTGCATTCTTAATACATGGCTTAATACAAGAATGTGTATTAATACACATTCTTAATACAAGGCTACTTGTTAACTCTTGTGTATTCAATGTGTCTTGTGTCAGTGAACCAGGCTAGTTAGACGATCAAGAAGCGCTAGTTAGACAATCAAGAAGGGCTAGTTAGACATCAAGAAGCGCTAGTTAGACATCAAGAAGGGCTAATACAAGTCTGTGTATTCACAAGAGCCTATGTATACACAAGAGCCTATGTATACACAAGAGTCTATGTATACACAAGAGTCTATGTATACACAAGAGTCAATGTATACACAAGAGTCACTGTATACACAAGAGTCAATGAATACACAAGAGTCTATGTATACACAAGAGTCTATGTATACACAAGTCTATGTATTCACAAGAGTCTATGTATTCACAAGAGTCTATGTATTCACAAGAGTCTATGTATTCACAAGAGTCTATGTATTCACAAGAGTCTATGTATTACACAAGAGTATGTATTCACAAGAGTATGTATACATAAGAGTCTATGTATATTCACGTGTTTATACATGTAGATACACTAGATAGTGTGTGCACGTTCATGAACTTGAGTATATATGTATACTTTGCAGACACGAGTATATATGTATACTTTGCAGACACGAGTATACATGTATTCTCACTGGAATATACATTTATTCATAATTGCACCTGTATACACACATGCACATGTATACGAGTTGAAGTGTACACATACATGTGCTTGAGTGTATACATATACAGACTAGATGAACATGTATACACACTAGAATGTTCATGTGTGAACACTAGAACATAAGACTCCAGTTTCCAGCTTGCCTCTTTCTAGGCCTATATTTAATTACTGATTGCTAACCTCTATGTGTAGGCCTACATATAATTGACGTTTGTTTCTCGTGTAATCAAATTCATAACTACTTCCGGAATAAAATTATAAAAAAAAACTTTATTGTAGTTTATCGTCTCCAGAAAACACAATGCAATATAAATATTCACAAAAAAAAACGAATACAGACACACATAAGAATATTACTAATAAATATAATAACGATAACACAATACAAAATAAACGAGATTTAATAAACTTACAAAATAATAACAGCATCAAATACAGCACAGTTTCCCTTAATGCAAAATACATTAACAGTGTGTAAGAAAATACTAACTTCTTTAGAGTTGAATATAACTTTAAATTCAAAGTTGAATAATGATTCTCATTCGATGTTGTGTATTATGTAGATAACTGAGCAGAGAGATTTAATATTATATGGAAAAAAACGTTTCTACACCCAGAGTCAGGTTACATATGATCCTACACCCAGAGTCAGGTTACATATGATCCTACACACAGTCTGGTCATGTGTACTCCTACACCCAGAGTCAGGTTACATATGATCCTACACCCAGAGTCAGGTTACATATGATCCTACACCCAGAGTCAGGTTACATATGATCCTACACCCAGAGTCAGGTTACATATGATCCTACACCCAGAGTCAGGTTACATATGATCCTACACCCAGAGTCAGGTTACATATGATCCTACACCCAGAGTCAGGTTACATATGATCCTACACCCAGAGTCAGGTTACATATGATCCTACACCCAGAGTCAGGTTACATATGATCCTACACACAGTCTGGTCATGTGTACTCCTGGTTGATACCTGGTTGATATTAACCTGGTCTACCTGGTTAACCTAGATACCTGGTCTGACTCCTACACACGGAGTCAGAACCATAACAATAGCCAAACTGCAAATATCATAAACAATTTATTTAAAAAAAGAATCTAAAAATGTGCATATATGTGTGTATTTACTATTCATATTTACTATTTCTTTATTGCCTTTCTAACTCTGTTGCCTAATGTACTGACTCCTGATCTGTTTTCCTCTATCATATCTATTACATGTATTTTTCTCTCACACACCCCCACATCCCCAAGATGCAGCCCGTAGCACATGTCTGACTCCCAGGTACCTATTTACTGCTGAACAGGAGCATCAGGTGAAGGGAACTGTTCATTTGTTTCTGCCTCGACCGGAAATCGAACCATATGAGTCCACATACATAGCATCTCGTAGGAATTTGTCTCGTAGTACACTTGGCTTCGCTCTCGACTAGCAATCGGGGATCCCAGATTCGATTCCCCTGGCGGGGCAAAAAAGGTTGGGCACGTTTCCGATCATCTAATGTCTCTGTTCACCTAGCAGTAAGTAGGTACCCCTGGAGTTAGGAAACTGTTGTGGGGTTCCATCCTAGGGAGGGCCGGTAGTTTGACCTTGAAAGGGGGGGGGGGCCTTACAAGACAAAGTATATATATACACAGGCGTTCTGTCCCCGACTAAACGAATTATCATCAATAAACACAGCCTGCAAATACTAATAACCGGTTAAAAAAATACATAAAATATTGTACAACCATTTAATAGGATATGTGGTTTATCCGACTACAATAGAATCAGTGTTCAGTCAGACTATCCAATCGCTAAACAAGCTCACTAACGAGATTGAGTGATTGTCATTTTGCGTGAACGTGATTGGCTGGGATTTACTTTATATTTGCAATTATTTTTTTGTTGAAAGGGTTTGGGGCAATTTTATATACTTCCATCAGCTGGTAATTGTGTTTGATAATCCCTCCTTGTATTTGTACATGGCAATATATTGTTTTATCGAGTGGTGTGTTGTGATCTACCCACAAATGAGCATACACAACTTACACTGCCAGTGTAAATATATAACTTGTGCCTAGCACTACACACACAGACACGCGGCTAGACACAGACACACCCCCAGACACATCCCCAGACACACAGACACACCATCAGACACATCCCCAGACACACAGACACGCGCCCCAGACACAACCAGCCAGGGCCATGAATCACTTACAAGATATGAACCTTTAACCTCGAGTACGACGGCTTCGTCTATGTTTACTAACTAGTTTACGTGGTTCAAAGCGCTCCAAGGTCGTCTTCAAATCAAAGTTAAGTAAGAAGTGCAGATCTTGTAAGTGGGTATGTCTGTGAAGTAAGAAATTATCAAAGGAAGGCACCAAGCCCAAGTGGACATCTGTGAATACTTGAGCCTCGGGCCTGTAAACGTCTTCCTGTAGGATCCAGCTCAGTGGGAACTGCCGTGGAGGGCGTAGTAGTGGCCTCGCTTCTGCAGCAACTCCCTATGGGTACCGGACTCCACCACCCGGCCGCCGTCTACCACAGCGATGGAGTCTGCGCCTTGGACGGTAGAGAGGCGGTGGGCGATCACGATGCACGTGCGGCCCTCTTGTGCCCTCTCCAGCGCCTCCTGGACCGCCTGTCAACGCACAACCACAGTGATTGACACATAGGATCAGGCCGAAAATGTCTTCTAAAAATCTTTTCCCCTTTGCAATGTGATTTTCCGAAGCTAGAAAACTAGACGCTAGAAACAGAAACATATAGACGGAACCCACTGACCTTCTCACTCTCTGTGTCAAGGGCAGAGGTGGCTTCGTCCAGAAGAAGCACACTAGGGTTTCGAACCAAGGCTCGGGCGATTGCTATGCGCTGCTTCTGACCACCAGATAACTGGGTTCCCTTGGGTCCAACACGAGTCTCGTATCCCTGAGGGAAGGGCTACAGGGTCAAATAGGGTCTTCAGACTGTTGAAAAGGGAACTCGTTACCTGGAAAGTTGGAATTTCTCTCGAATATTTTTAGTTAAAAAGAGGTAAGGTTATTCTTTGGAGAAAGAGTTATGCTGATATGACTAGGACTTTTTTTTTACAGGAGGGTACAGGAGTAGATGACTTCTGACTCCTGTTAATAGGCTAAACCTTTTCTTTCAATAGTATTTTTTTTCTGGAACATAATCCACCAATCGGTTTTACTGCCAGGTCACCAAGTGCTGCTGGACGAACAGTTATAGATTGGTTCCTAGTCAATCCTTATCGTTTTTTTTCACAGCGCGAGTGATTGTATCATATGTACAGTGTGTGTGTGTGTGTGTGTGTGTGTGTGTGTGTGTGTGTGTGTGTGTGTGTGTGTACGAACCTAGTTGTGTTTGCGGGGGTTGAGCTCTGGCTCTTTGGTCACTCCTTTCAACTGTCAATCAACTGGTGCACAGATGCCTGAGCCTACTGAGCTCTATCATATCTACATTTGAAACTTTGTATGGAGTCTGCCTCCACCTGTGTGTGTGTGTATCTTACTACTAAGCATATTACTGACCGTTTCCAGGAAGCAACCCCACAAGAGACTGTCTAACTCCCAGGTACCTAATTACTTGTAAGTGAAAAGAGACAAGACGTAAAAGGAAACGCTATTACTCTGTTTTTGTTCCGGACAGGATACGAACCCCTGAACCTATAAATGAGAATCGAAATCGTCTTGACCATGAGAGGATATGAGAATTAGAAGCTGTCATCCACTCCAACTTTCCTGATCTCGGTCACTGGTCCACTCCAATATATACGTGGAGATCCCTATTTCGTGATAATTACTGTACAGTTACCAACACCCAAAACCAAGGCAACAAAGGGGTGCTGATAGTGTTCCATATATAGAAACAATATCATAAGCTATAATTCCATGTAATGTTAACTTATTGTAAACCGCCAATATAAAAAAAATTCATTCACACCTGGAATGTACTGGAAGAAGAAGGTGTAAGGGGCTGACACAGCTAGACTGACGAAACTCCTTCACTCAAAGAGTCCGAATAGGTACAAGAATAGTGACTTACGTCTGGGAGGGACTCTACGAAGGCGTGAATGTTAGCCTGCTGGGCTGCCCAGACAATCTCCTCCCTGCTGACGAGGCGAGAGTTGTCACCGTAGGCAATATTTTCCGCGACGGTGCGGTCAAAGAGCACGGGTTCCTGGGACACCAGACCCAGCTGTCTCCTCACCCAGGAGACGTCGAGTTGCTGAACATTCTCCCCGTTGATGCTCTGAGGGAACGGAGGACGCAGAGGGATAGATTTAGCTGACAGATAGGAGATAGAAATGGGAGGGAGAGGTAAACGACGGGAGGGTAAGAGTAAGCGAAAGATAGATACAAATAGGAAGAGCATAGAGCGGATTATGATTCAAAGGAAATTTTACACACAACAGCAGTGTCGCACGTTAAAATAATAATTTTTCTTCAGCTTTTACTTGCTTTTACCAAAGCCTCCACCACAGTCAACTAACAACTACCACACACACCAACACCAGCCACCACCACCACTACCACCCCGACACCTACCACCGTGCCAGCCCCGGCGTCATAGAACCTCTCCAGGAGGGCGATGATAGTGCTTTTGCCACAGCCAGAACCGCCCACGAGTGCCAAGGTCTGCCCACGACCCACGCCCACCTTCAGACCACTCAGGATGGGCACATCACGACGGCTCGGGTACGTGAAATGCACGTCAGTCAACTGGATGTCCCTCACGTCCTCGTTCTGGTCTCCACAAAAGAAAGCAACATGTCAGGCGCTCGCCGAGCTCTTAAATTATTACAATAAATTTGAGCAAAGGAGGAAATTGATGTTGAACATATTGCATAAATCAAGACTATATTCTACACTTATTGCAGATGCCGACAAATGCGTTTGAAGGCTTTCACAACTTCCAGAATTAAAATGCAAATGTTTTCTTTGTCCGATAAGAGGATATATGTCAACAATGCAGGAGACTAACACTTCAATAGCATTTGCAAATATTTTTACATGTGAGAAATTTAACATCTCTTCCTACGCCTCTTCGTCCTTGAACACATCTACTCCCCCTTCTCTGTCTGTCTGTCTGTCTGTCTGTCTGTCTGTCTGTCTGTCTGTCTGTCTGTCTGTCTGTCTGTCTGTCTGTCTGTCTGTCTCTCTCTCTCTCTCTCTCTCTCTCTCTCTCTCTCTCTCTCTCTCTCTCTCTCTCTCTCTCTCTCTCTCTCTCTCTCTCTCTCTCTCTCTCTCTCTCTCTCTCTCTCTCTCTCTCTCTCTCTCTCTCTCTCTCTCTCTCTCTCTCTCTCTCTCTCTCTCTCTCTCTCTCTCTCTCACTCTCTCTCTCTCTCTCTCTCTCTCTCTCTCTCTCTCTCTCTCTCTCTCTCTCTCTCTCTCTCTCTCTCTCTCTCTCTCTCTCTCTCTCTCTCTCTCTCACTCTCTCTCTCTCTCTCTCTCTTTCCCCCCTTTCTCAGCACATCTTCTCAACTTCTCAGCTCTACAAGACGCACCGGAGTGAGACCGGCGTCCCTGGAGGTGGGAATGGCCGGCTTTCTCTCCAGCATCCTGAAGATCCTGGACGCTGCCACTCTTGCCTTGCTGTAGTTAGGGGCAAACGCCAGCACTTGACCCACCACCATCGTCCCCAGGATCATCGCCTCCGCTACTCTGTGTTGAGGGGAGAGACGGAGACACACAGACGGACAGATATATATTATTAACAAAAAGATTCTTGAAACCGTTTTCTGTATCAGACATGTCATTCAATAATGTTGATACGAAGAAGAGTGTGAAAAGTATGATTGAATTAGGGTGTTTATGTGTGTTTTAAAAGTTACATACATTGATGTCCTTTATAATGAAAATATAAACATACACACACTCTAGTACACTTGAAACTCTCTCACTTGAAAACACTCTCGTAGCCTAGTTCCTTCCGCTCCACCAAGCGGCCTCCGTAGAACATGGTGCTGGCGTAGGCGAAGAACGGAACAGCTTGGGCGAAGCCGAAGGTGCCACCTGCAAGAGATAACACTCACCTAAGATGCGCAAGTTCCAGCAAACACAGTGATTAAGAGTGTTGACGAACAACTGTGGATCACAACAGAGAGAGAGAGAGAGAGAGAGAGAGAGAGAGAGAGAGAGAGAGAGAGAGAGAGAGAGAGAGAGAGAGAGCCAAGTACCTCTGACATGGGACTTCTTGAGTGCCTGCAGGTGAGATGAGGTGAGTGCCTGGGCATAGCGTTCTGCAAAGCGTTGTTCGAGATGCAACGATGCCACTGTTCGGATGTTGGTGATGGCCTCGATCGCTATCTGCAAGTCGGGTAGACAGGGGATAGTTTGGTCAAACAGGTGAGAAGACAGGTTGCAAGGTGAGAATTCGGATTGAGTCAAGGAATAATGGGAGGAATAAGAGGAATGAGAGGAGTAGAGGAATGAGAGAGGATAATGAGAGGAATAATATGCATTATATAATGCAGAGGATAATGAGAGGAATAATATGCATTACTTAAACATCTGCATTTTGAAAATTATACATATTTTCTATTTCGAAGTGCTATGGCCTAAAATTACAGAGCAGGTTACATTCTACCTTATACATGATAGATTCATTTGTCTATATCATGCAGTAATACGTATATGCAGTGATGTGCCTATATATACCTAAGTATCTATATACACTAATGTATTTATATTCTCTAATGTATCTTTTGAACATCAGCATGTGTCTATATAGGAGATATTTGTATTTCAAATTTGGGGAAAAAATTGTCATATGTATAATATGTAATATGTATCTACTATCACAATGCTCAGTGCATACCTTCGTGTAACTGAAATATATAATACTGTATTAAATTGTTATGGCAAAGGTTGGGGGATTGAACTTGCGTCTCTGGACGCCCCAGAAACACACTGTACCATAGATGGGCGTCAAAGTATCCTAACTAGAAGCTTAACAAGACTTGTAGTTTGGAAGGATCCAGCGGCCACTCACATGCTAGTCTGCTTTTTAATATTCAGAATTAGATTGATATGGAACGTAATGAATACGAAATTTGGTATCATTCAGCCGTAGGCCTACCAGGTAATCCACTTTACTCCTGCCACTAACTTTTGTACCTGTCATTCTTGTGATATTCACATGCAAATCACCGGTAATTCTTCAATCAATCTCCTGTCATTTTCATTCCAATCATCTCTCACTCCAGTGAATCTTCTGTAGCTCTCCAATCATTCCTCAGCCGCCCCTGTCACCTACCTTGCCGGCGTCGTCAAGGTCCTTGGACTCTGTGACACTCTGCCCCGTCAGGATCTTGCTCTGCAGGTACATGGCAAGCAGGACGAAGGGCACGAAGGGCAAGGAAACGAGGCCCAGACGCCAGTCATAGTATAATGCCAGGCTTGCCCCGATGCCCAGGGTACTGATGGACTGCGCGATGGTGCCCACTCGTGATCCTGTGGCCTGTTGGGCGCACATTGTGGTGTGAGAGGGACGTGTTGGGCATCACGGGTATATGCTATAATAATAATAATATTAATAATAATAATAATAATAATAATAATAATAATAATAAAAATGATATTATTATTTTTATTATTATTATTGATTCCTTTATTTATGAGGATGGGCTGCAACAAACGCTAAGAGCTCGTTAATTAAGCCGCCAAACCCTTGTTTATGTATAAAGAAAGGTTTACACACGACTCTCAGCTGATGGTGTTCGAACAGTTCTCAAACAGTGCTTCGCTGACAACCTCTGTTCGAATCGCAATTCTGTAAATGCTTCACCCACGTAATTTATATGCAAATAACCGCCAACAGAACCTAAACTCCTAACTATACATAGAACTTTAATATATAATGGTATTAATATATAAATGAGAACAAACAATTTTAATACACAGTACTTTAAGACTGACAAATACTCTTTAGGGTTGGCTGCCTCCTGGACGAGCCTATCCTGAGGCAGCCCGTCCTCATAAACAAAGGCCAAAGTCCATTCCATTCACCCGCCAAACCCACTGTTTATAAATGAAAAATGGTTTACACACGAATCACAACTCATGACATCTGAACACTTCCGGAACAAGTGCTTCGCTGACGACTTTTGTTCGAACCACAACGCTGTAAATGCTTCACCCACGTACTACAAATACAAATAACCGCCAACAGAACCTAAACACCAACCTTAACCTAACCTAAACAGACCTAAATATGCACAATATGCTAATATATATAATAATATTAATTTATATTTGAAAAAAGTTTTGTTTTAAATAAACAGAATGTTAAAATTGATGAATACGTCTTTGGGGTCGACCACTGGATGGAATGGAGCCCAGTGGCCATGAGTTATAGGCAACATACTCACCCCCTGTACTGCAGATGCATCTGCAGACAATCTAGAGCACAAGGCTCCTACTGAGTTCCTCTCCTCGTCGAACCACGCCATCTCCTGCTTCAGCATCGCAGCGAAGCTCAGTTTCCGGAGCCGGGATGTGAGTTTTTCTCCAGAGAGGGAAAACATGTATATCTGAAGAAAAAAAAGATAGTACTGAATGGTTGTGTGTCTTGCTGGATGGTTCGTACGGCCGGAGGTTTGTTTGTATGGTCGTGTGGTCCCAAGGAGTGGTTGTATGATTGTGTGGTTCGTGGATTGTTTGTGTGGCTCGTAGTGGTTAGTACGAGTGTGTCGCTAATGGATGGTTTGTATGGCTGAGTGAAGAGTTTGTATGGTTATGTGACCAGTGTATGGCTTGTATGGTATGATAGACGTGCATGCGTGAAGAGTTTGTATGGTTATGTGACCAGTGTATGGCTTGTATGGTATGATAGACGTGCATGCGTGAAGAGTTTGTATGGTTATGTGACCAGTGTATGGCTTGTATGGTATGATAGATGTGCATGCGTGAAGAGTTTGTATGGTTATGTGACCAGTGTATGGCTTGTATGGTATGATAGATGTGCATGCGTGAAGAGTTTGTATGGTTATGTGACCAGTGTATGGCTTGTATGGTATGATAGACGTGCATGCGTGAAGAGTTTGTATGGTTATGTGAAAAGTGTATGGCTTGTATGGTATGATAGATGTGCATGCGTGAAGAGTTTGTATGGTTATGTGACCAGTGTATGGCTTGTATGGTATGATAGATGTGCATGCGTGAAGAGTTTGTATGGTTATGTGACCAGTGTATGGCTTGTATGGTATGATAGATGTGCATGCGTGAAGAGTTTGTATGGTTATGTGACCAGTGTATGGCTTGTATGGTATGATAGACGTGCATGCGTGAAGAGTTTGTATGGTTATGTGACCAGTGTATGGCTTGTATGGTATGATAGATGTGCATGCGTGAAGAGTTTGTATGGTTATGTGACCAGTGTATGGCTTGTATGGTATGATAGATGTGCATGCGTGAAGAGTTTGTATGGTTATGTGACCAGTGTATGGCTTGTATGGTATGATAGATGTGCATGCGTGAAGAGTTTGTATGGTTATGTGACCAGTGTATGGCTTGTATGGTATGATAGATGTGCATGCGTGAAGAGTTTGTATGGTTATGTGACCAGTGTATGGCTTGTATGGTATGATAGATGTGCATGCAACTTATATCTTGCATGTTTGCGTCTTCCGCGTAACGTTGTTGTGTAACTATTGATTGACATTGCATGGTTGTTGGTTAATACATTGCATGTATAGTCGGGAATCAATGTTTGACTTCCAAGGCTGTGAGCCAGTATGTGACTTGCATGGTTGGTGCTGCCTGTCTGTTTAGACTCACCTGCAGGAACATGGCAAAAGCAATGAGTGTTCCGAGAATGAGGAACATGAGTGCGTAGTGATTGGCTTCCTTCCTCGCCTCGCTCTCTTCAGCAAGTGACAGAGTCTGCAAACATTAACCAAAATAAATATTCTAATTCCATTCGCTTGGAGACTCGAACCTCGAACACCATGGTTGTGAGTCCTTTATAAATATTCTAAAATTGAGAGTGGAAACAAAGCAAATGAACAGAGAGAAGGAGAGAAGATATACAATAAATGAATGCCAGAGCTAATTGGCTGAGTTGTATATATTTAAACATAACCTAGATAAATACTGGGTTGGAAACAGCTGTTGATTTGCGTAATAAATTATCGGGTAAAATAATAAACGTGAGATCACTGGATTGTTTCAAGCTTAGGACAGACATATATATATATATATTATATATATATATATATTATATATATATATATATATATATATATATATATATATATATATATATATATATATATATATATATATATATATATATATATATATATATATATATATATATATATATAACTGAAAACTCACACCCCAGAAGTGACTCGAACCCATACTCCCAGATGCCACGCAACTGGTATGTACAAGACGCCTTAATCCACTTGACCATCACGACCGGACATAATGAGGTGATAGCCGAGGCTATTTGAACCACCCCACCGCCGGCACTCGGATAGTAATCTTGTACCACCCCTGGGGAAGATGGAATTACCAGGACCCACTCCCCTAGAACCATCCCCAGGACCCCACCCCCTAGAACCACCCCAGGACCCCACCCCCTGGAACCACCCCAGGACCTACCCCCTGGAACCATCCCCAGGACCTACCCCCTGGAACCACTCTAGGACTTACCCCTAGCACCTCCCCGAAGAGGATGGCAAAGATGGGGGTGGAGGACCCCATGAGAGCTGAACAGGTCACCCCCAGCAGGATGTAAGGCCACTCCTGAGGCGTTCAACTTCAGGATCTCATACAGCGAGACGTCTCGCTGCTGTTCCTCCTCCACCTGAAAAATGATAACGAAACAGAAATGATCAATGTTAAAGGCTGTACAAATATTAAACGTTAATACCTGAAAAAAATATTGTGGAATAGTAATGAAAACAGCAGTAGTGTAAATAATTATGACAAACCAATAATAATAATATTTTGAGAGATGGGAAATAAGGAGTTTAAATAACATAATTATGTTTACCAGTAAGGATTCTGTGGACCCCAGAATCGGCTCCCCATGGGAGCCGGTCGGCCGAGCGGACAGCACGCTGGACTTGTGATCCTGTGGTCAAGGTTCGATCCCGGGCGCCGGCGAGAAACAATGGGCAGAGTTTCTTTCACCCTATGCCCCTGTTACCTAGCAGTAAAATAGGTACCTGGGTGTTAGTCAGCTGTCACGGCCTGCTTCCTGGGGGTGGAGGCCAGGTCAAGGACCGGGCCGCGGGGACACTAAAGCCCCGAAATCATCTCAAAATAACCCACCTGTTACCACAGCCAGTAATGCAAGCACCGTGGAGTAGTATGGAGTTCTTCACCATTTCGCTCGTTTCAAATACACAAGGAAATCCCAGTAGCATGATATGTCAATGAGTTAATCTTTGGAGCATGACATGGGTCAAGGGTAAGACGTGCCTCTGGCATTCACCAAGATCCAGGTTCGATCCCCGCTCTGCTTCAGCAATTTTCTCACTAATATATCCCGCTATTGTTGAGTTCCTTCAATAATAATACTAATAATATCAAAGTGTTTAATAAGCAGAAATTATCCCCAAAAATCATAAACTTCGAATTAGTATATGTTTCCTATCGATAGTATACATAATTAAGTATTATACATATTAGAGTAATGATTCATTAAGCATTTACTCAACCACTTACGAAACCTTTACATCTTTCATTAATCATGGCGGCTTTCTTTACATTTATTAATCAGTTTATGAGCTCCGAAGCACTACAAGGTTGTTGATAGCCACTGTAACCTTGGGTTATGAAGTTTTGGACTAGTCGGTACAGTAACGACCTCGCTTCTTGCAGGTCGGCGTTCGACCCCCCGATGGTCCTTGTGTTTGGGCACCATTCCTTTCCTGTGTCATATCCCAGCTCTGTGTCCTTATATCTCTTCCAAGTATTATATAATCATACTGACTTAGCGCTTTCTCCTCACGATGACCTTACATTGGGGGAAAGCTGTAAAGGTTTCGTAGATAATTGACGTATCCTGACCAAGAGAGCAGTTTTTTTTTTATTTTTTTTTTTATTATTATTATTTTCTACCACAGACGTGGCCACACATTTACAATGCTAACCAGCATATATACATTTTCTTCTGTCCTCCATGGACATGGTTAGAGAAGCAGTGAATGTACCTACCTTTTCTCCCAAGCCGGAGTGCTCAGAGTGCCCAGTAACTAAGGATTTTGATGATGGCTGAGTGCGCCTTCTAAGTGCTGAACTCCTGACAGTTGGGCATCTGGATGACGGAGAACTGACTGCCAGGTCCTCAAGGATCTGCGTGATCTCCGTCAGAATCTGCTCCTCCTCCACCTCTTGCGTCGTCAGCGTCTCCTCCAGTTCCTCGGGCCATTCCGACGGGGTATCCACGGGTTCTGTCGTTCATTGTCGCGTGTCATAAATTGCTGTTCATTAAGGATGACGCATTATTCAGTGGTATGGTTACATGACTGCTGGGTAGATGATGAAACTAGAGCCATATACTCGCCAATGTTAATATTATGATTTCAAATCATTTGTGTTTTCCAGAGAAAGCAACGACGTTATCAAGAGTTTCAAGTGCAGGCGATGAGTCACAATAACGTGGCTAAAGTATGTTGACCAGACCACACACTAGAAGGTGAAGGGACGACGACGTTTCGGTCCGTCCTGGACCATTCTCAAGTCGATTATATATTCTCAAATCGACTTGAGAATGGTCCAGGACGGACCGATACGTCGTCGTCCCTTCACCTTCTAGTGTGTGGTCTGGTCAACAAGAGTTTCAAGCTACTCACCAGTTTGCACACAGGGCTCCCCGGGGGAGAGTTGGGCATTTACCAGGTTGTAGTAGAGACCCCTCTGAAGCATGAGGTCCTCGTGGGACCCCTCCTCCGCCACCCTCCCCTCGTCGAACGCCACTATCTTGTCTGCTGTTCTGATGGTGGAGAGGCGATGAGCAACCACGATGGTGGTGCGGCCCTGCCGGACCTGTCGCCAGTACATGGATTGTAACTTGTGGACTGGGAAATTTGTTGTGGTGATGGAGGGAAATTTGTTGTGGTGATAGAGGGGCATTTTTTTGTGGTGATCAGTGTGTTGCTCTGGGTGTAATGTTGATGAAACTGACACTAATATAGTAGAGCGTTAAAATGATTTTCACAAGGATCAATTTCATCAATCAATCACGTCAAACTGAAGAAATTGAATGAGGCTTTGTTGTCAAATTGTAAACAGAGCCCAGGTGTGTGTGTGTGTTGTTGTCTGTCTGTATTTTACTTAATCTTCCTTCTTCTAATTATTTAACATTTTATTGAGTTTTGCGTAATATACCCGTGGAGTATCGATATACTGTATTCGCCCCTGCTCTAAGACCCATTTATTGATTCACTTCCCTTGTTCATGATCTGCAAATTATTCATTACTTGAATCGAAGTAATGAATAAGAGTAAGAAGATTTATTCTGTCTGGTGGTTCCTTTTATTGTGTTTGTCAGTTATATTTGTATTCTCTAATTTCGATTCATATATTAAATAATCCACACAGTTTTGCTTTCTCAAATGCATCTTTGGAGTTAGCTTCGCTACTTCCTTTTCTAACACATTTCACTCGTGTGTGTGTGCATGTGTGTGTGTGTGTGTGCATGTGTGTGTGTGTGTGTGTGTGTGTGTGTGTGTGTGTGTGTGTGTGTGTGTGTGTGTGTGTGTGTGTGTGTGTGTGTGTGTGTGTATGAAAGTAAATATAATGAGATTATCTGCCCGAAACGCTACGCGTACTAGTGGCTGTACAAGAATGTAACAACTCTTGTATATATCTATAAAAAAAATAAAAAAAAAAATAAAAAAAATAAAATAAAAAAAAAATAAAAAAAAATTAACCTGTAGTCGTGCAAGCCCCTGTCTTTGTCACCCTGATCTGTCCATTTGACCTTCTTCACCTGAATCACTGGCCCTGACCTGTTTCCCTGACCTTATCCAGTGCCTGTTGCACCACAGTCTCGCTCTGGGTGTCGAGGGCAGAGGTGGCCTCGTCCAGCAGTAAGATGCGTGGTTGACGCACCAGGGCACGAGCGATGGCTATGCGTTGCTTCTGTCCACCCGACATCTGCGCTCCGCACTCCCCTACCTGCGTCTCGTACTTCTGTCGTGGGAGAGAGAGAGAGAGAGAGAGAGAGAGAGAGAGAGAGAGAGAGAGAGAGAGAGAGAGAGAGAGAGAGAGAGAGATAGAGAGAGAGACAGAGAAAGAGAGAGACAGAGAGAGAGAGAGAGAGAGAGAGAGAGAGTGCCAGAGACAGAGAGACAGAGCCAGAGAGAGAGAGAGCGAGCAATTACAATATACCAAATAAATATGGAAATAAATCAATATTCCCATCAGCTCGAATCTGAAGCAGAGATATGAGTTCATTTAAACAATATATAAATTAAGTAAATATATTTAATAAACTCTTGTTTGAAATAGGTTTGGGTATATCACTTATAAAAGCGAAAATTTAATCCAATGAGGGGAATTTACACTAGACATATTAAGTGCAGTCGTTAAGTAAATTACTGAATTCCACAGCAGAGTTCAATGATTTCTTTTTCTTCCGGTATGAACAATTCTTGTTTTCTTAAATTTGTCCCGATGGGCGAGGTTATTGGGCAGCGTCACTAATCCTGTGAGTGAAAATATTGCCATACTGATGTGTTCAACACCCTTCATTTTGAAGAAAATCTAGTCAGTTGTTCATCCTGTAACTTGTGTTCACTTGTCACAAGTGAACATCTTGACGCAAGGAATGTGATCTGTACAGCACACTGTTTGGATGCAAGGCAAGCTTTGCCTTGCATCCAAACAAGTTTCTGGCAAGCATTGTTATGCTGAGTATACCGTAAACCTAGCCTAGAATAATTTAAAAGAGACATTTATCAACCAGAATGTCTTGCAACTGAGAATACATCAAGGGTGATGCATTTCAGAGAATACATCGCCAGAATAGCTTTAGCAGATCTCGAAAATTATGATAAAAATATGGATTTTTAACCATAAGAAAGCATATCTAAACGCCTGTGTTTACATTACATAAATACCTTGGGAAACTGCATAATGAAGTCATGGGCGTTGGCTTCCCTGGCTGCCTGCTGTATGTCTAGCATGGAGACTCCCGGCTGCCCGTAGCGGATGTTCTCAGCGATGGTAGTGGCGAAGAGCACTGGTTCCTGCCCCACCACGCCTACCTGCTCCCGCAGCCACCCAAGGTTCAGAGAGGGGAGAGGTCGTCCGTCCACCAGCACCTGTAACCTCATTGTCTTAGTGCTTGTGAGCACTCTGTTACTCTCTCTCTTTCTCTGTCTCTCTCTCTCTCTCTCTCTCTCTCTCTCTCTCTCTCTCTCTCTCTCTCTCTCTCTCTCTCTCTCTCTCTCTCTCTCTCTCTCTCTCTCTCTCTCTCTCTCTCTCTCTCTCTCTCTCTCTCTTCGATTTAATTGGGGTGGGGTCGACATTAGGCCCAACTAAGCTCTTGACCAATAGGCCCGACCGCAGCCTATGTACGTGCCGTTCCCCGGACCATTCACCTTGCAAATTCGGGTGAGACTATCCCCAAGCGTTTGGCCTCAATCTCATACAGACACAAATAAATAGACATTCCCTATTGAATATTTATGGATGCTTTGCACACTTCACACAAAATCGAGAAGGAAAACGCTGACAGATGGTGGAACTTACGCTCCCTTTGAGCGGGTCGTAGAACCTCTGCACCAACTGGATGCAGGTGGACTTGCCGCAGCCGGAGGCCCCCACCAGCGCCACCGTCTGCCCGGGCTCCACCCTCAGGTTCACACCCTTCAGCGTCTCCACGTCAGGACGAGACGGGTAGCTGAAGTGCACGTCCTTAAACTCTGCCAGAGAGGAGGAAGAGAGAGCAGGAGTATGAGATGTCTCACACCTCACGTCTCATATCTCACAGCTTCTTAGCACCCTTCTTGCTATTGAAATTCCAGAGTAATGCTCCCTACTGCCCCAAGCATCCGCTACGGGATAAAAAACTTAAAACACGGTTGCTATTTTATCCACAAGACACATTGATTACAGTTACCATCACCGGTGTTCATATCTCTTCACTTCAAGAAATGATTTGGTCCTACCGATGGTTCCTTTGATATCAGACGGGCGGTCGCCGTGAGCGCTGCTCGGGTCGATGTTTGACTTCCTCTCCACGATGTCGAAGATGGTTGCTGCCGCCCCTCGAGCCATGCTGAAGGCCTCCATGTAGGGCGCCGCTTGTCCAACGTTCATGGCTCCCAGTAACACGCTGAAGAACACCTGTGGCGGAGCACGCCAAGATAAACCTAGGTAGTGTGCTTGGGTCAGGGGCTAAAATGGGGTAGTATGAGAGAGAGAGAGAGAGAGAGAGAGAGAGAGAGAGAGAGAGAGAGGGGGGGGGAGTTATCGGGGGAAAGCGCCGAGCCATTACGACTATATAGCACTTGGAAGGGGTCAGGATAAGGATTTGGGATGGGACGGAGGGAAGGATTGGGGCCCAACCACTTGGACGGTCGGGGATTGAACGCCGACCTGCATGAGGCGAGATCGTTGCTCTACCGTCCAGCCCAAGTGGTTGGTGAGAGAGAGAGAGAGAGAGAGAGAGAGAGAGAGAGAGAGAGAGAGAGAGAGAGAGAGAGAGAGAGAGAGAGAGAGAGAGAGAGAGAGAGAGAGAGAGAGAGAGAGAGAGAGAGAGAGAGAGAGAGAGAGAGAGAGAGAGAGAGAGAGAGAGAGAGAGAGAGAGAGAGAGAGAGAGAGAGAGAGACAGTCGAGTTGTCTACTACACTCGCATCGCACGATTCAATCACGTTAAACTTACTATCAGGAGGTTTGATGGATTGAAAGATCCATCACCGTCAGGAGGTCTGGAATCCAGGATGAGACCCGTACCGTAGTAAAAGGCGAGGGCGTAGGCGGCGTAGATGAGGAACCAAACCATACCCATACCAACTCCTGCCACCAGACCCCTTTTCTGTCCAGCTTTCAGGGCGTGAACCAGGTTGCTCTCGTACCTACAGGAACAGGGAAGGACTTGATGACTCTGAGACAGAGAGAGAGAAGGGTTGATTCTGGGACAGAGAGAGAGAAGGGTTGATTCTAGGATAGAGAGAGACTTAGAGGTTCTGGGACAGAGAGTAAATTAGAAATTCTGGGACAGAAAGTTACATTAAGATTTTGAATCAAGGACCGCCTTAACTCATGACTATGTACTGCAACGTTAGATACAGTACTGTAACTATAACACTACCTATGTAATTTGATCACAAACTTGAGGCAAATGAACGTGTAACGAGTTAACTACATATATATAAATAACTACATATATAAATTGCTTAGCCTATAGATCACTGTGGGGTCCATTCACTAAACCCTTTAGTTTTGGTTAGCTAAACTAACTAAAACTGTGCATAGACTGTGGGAGAATATGTTAACAAATTATAACTCATCATTAATGTAACTTAGCTAAACGAAAATAGAAAGGTTCTGTTCCTGAACCGTAATATATGCCGGTAACCTATTCCACTACCGCTCACCCTGGTTGATACCTGGTTGATACCTGGTTGATGGGGTTGTGGGAGTTCTTCTACTCCCCAAGCCCGGCCCAAGGCCAGGCTTGACTTGTGAGAGTTTGGTCCACTAGGCTGTTGCTTGGAGCGGCCCGCTATGCTCATAGGGTGCAGAACATGAAGTAATCTATACTTGCATGTGAGGTAATGCCCACAAAGGGAAGGAAGGGCCTGTTGGATCCTACCAAACTGGGTTTGACCAAGGCAAGGTGTCCTTACCTTTCTATTTCCTTCTGTTCGCCGCCGAAGGCCACCACCGTCTTGATGGAGGAGGTCACTTCCTCAGCGATGCTGCCCGCCCTTGCGTACTCCACCATCTCCCTCGCCGACAGGTTGGCTTGGAACTGGGTGCAGAACATGAAAGTCAATAGATATATGTAAGAGAGAACATCAGTACACTTCAGAGAGAACATCAATACACTTCAGAGAGAACATATACACGTAACAGAGACCATAGATACCCAAGTCAGACAGAGCATCCAACTCTGGATGTCAATAAAGTGACAAATTATTGCATCTTTATTTCTTATTTTTTTTTAGAAACGAGAATATCAGTATATAAAGATCATGCGAGAGGGCATCAGCTCTCTCTCTTTCACACACACACAGGGGCCTCGCGGCTGTGTGGACAGCGCTCAGGGGCCGTAGTCTTAGGGGCCCGAGATCAATTCCCGGCGGAGGCGGAACCAACTGTGTAGAGTTTCTTCACCCTGATTCACCTGTTCACCTAGCAGTAAGTAGGTACCTGGTAGTTAGACAACTGCTACGGGCTGCTTCTGTGTGTGTGTGTGTGTGTGTTAGAGAGAAATACGTGTAGTAGATATAATAGAGCTAAAATACACTGGTTAGAAAGACGGGGTCCAAGAGCTAATAGCTCGAATCTGCAGATACAAATAGTAAATACAAACAAATAATAAATCCACACACATGCCGGGACACCACGAGCGTAGCTCTCATCCTCTAACTACACTTAGGTAATTACACTTGGGTAGTTACGGACACAGTTTACCTCCAAGAAACAAACCAGTGGGCGGCTGACCTTGGCAGTAACGGCCGTGGCGGCTCCGAGGAAGGGCAGGACGGAGAGGATAATTAGCGTGAGTAACCAGCCGTGGACGAAGGCGTTAACGAGGGAAGCCACGAAGTTGGTCATGAAGAACAGGTACATGCCGACCTTCTCCCCTATCCCCTCCTGCAGCGTGTTCAGGTCTCTGGGCACACAGGCGGGAGTATTGCAAGGTAAACACTTGGGTCCTCTGTTTTATTTGGGTGTGTTTAACTTTTTGTGGGTGTGTGGTAGAGGGGCATGGTTCGTGTGTGTTTGTATGTTTGTTATTTATGATGGTTTCTCATTCTGTCTCTCTCTCTTTCTCTCTCTCTCTCATTCTGTCTGTCTCTCTCTCTCTCTCTCTCTCTCTCTCTCTCTCTCTCTCTCTCTCTCTCTCTCTCTCTCTCTCTCTCTCTCTCTTTTTCTGGGGGTGGGGGGGGGGGTGGAGTATTGTCACGGGCAAGGAAGGGTGTATGTGTTATTGTTGTGGTTGTTGGTGAGGTTAGGGTGGGGTTGTTGGTGGGGTTGTTGGGGAGGTTAGGGTGGGGTTGTTGGTGAGGTTAGGGTGGGGTTGTTGGTGAGGTTAGGGTGGGGTTGTTGGTGAGGTTAGGGTGGGGTTGTAGGGGTCAGCAAGGGGCTCATGTGAGGTGAAAACAGCTGCCACGGGAACGACAGTTCGTCCCCCACCACCTGCATTTGCAACAACTCACTCCGTGACCCTGCTGGCGAAGTCGTTCGTCTGGTGGGTGTCGAACCATCCGATCTCCTGCCTGAGTATGGTATGCAGGAACATCCCTCGCAGCCTATGCACCTGTGACCACAAACAAGTGTCTTCCTATTACCTCAAAATGGTCTAATTGCATTATTAACTCAATGGTTCACGAAATACACACGTATAAAAGTAGGTATGATATGTGTATGTGTGTGTCGATTTATCTTCTTATCAGTAGCTACTGAGACTTTGACTTGAATAGAAATTAATACAAGAATACTTAAGAAAGAAATAAACAAGGGGGAGTACTGGAAAGGTAATCACCTGCCCCTCAGCTGCGTAGTTCATAGATGCGACGAAGATGTAGCCGAGAACCATCTGCGCAGCTCCAATGGCGCAGGTCCCCGCCCCAAACCTCACCACCTCACCGTAGAAGTCACCCTTGACTTCATACACCGCCTTCACTTGTTCCAGGATCCTGTGTAGAGTGTCAGGTGTACGGTAGTTGTGTATCAGAGGTGTTCCTGTTTAGTGTCAGAGTACTTTAGCTGTAGTCAGGCATTCTAGGGTCCTGTGTGAAGTGTCAGTGTAAGGTATCTGTGTATCAGAGGTGTTCCTGTTTAGTGTCAGTATACTTTAGCTGTAGTCAGGCATTCTAGGATCCTGTGTGAAGTGTCAGTGTAAGGTATCTGTGTATCAGAGGTGTTCCTGTTTAGTGTCAGTATACTTTAGCTGTAGTCAGGCATTCTAGGGTCCTGTGTGAAGTGTCAGTGTAAGGTATCTGTGTATCAGAGGTGTTCCTGTTTAGTGTCAGTATACTTTAGCTGTAGTCAGGCATTCTAGGGTCCTGTGTGAAGTGTCAGTGCACGTTATTTGTGTACCCGAGGTGTTCCAAGGTCCCGTATAGTGTCAGTGTATGTTAGTCTTGAGTCAGAGGTGTTTCAGAATCCAGTACGGATGAGTATACATGAATGGTGTTCAAGATTAGTTTTAGTATACTGTAGGGAGCGCCAGTCTACCTAAATAACATACAAGAGTTGTTTACGACACTGTAGGAAGTCCATTAGTTTTTAAAAATATTTACATAGACTAATCTCTCATTAATGAGGAAAGGTGCACGAACAGAAAACGGGACATCACATCAATTTCGCGAGCCGCCCCTATCAGTTTTAATACACATATCTTTGACAATTTCTACGTCAAAAATGCAAATGTACTATTGAGGGGAAACGGTTTGAGTCAGCAAGGGGTTTGAGTTTGAGTTGAGGAGTTTGAGTCGGTTTGAGTCAAGGGGCATAACTGGCCGACCCCTCACAGTGTTCAAGAGAGAACTGGATAAGCACCTCCAAAAGATACCTGATCAACCAGGCTGTGACTCATACGTCAGGCTGCGAGCAGCCGCATCTAACAGACTGGTTGATCAGTCCAGCAACCAGGAGGCCTGGTCGACGACCGGGCCGCGGGGACACTAAGCCCCGGAAGCACCTCAAGGTAGCACCGATCAGCAACTTACTGTTCCATCGTGAAGTTGGCGTGGGCTGGCTGCTTCTGGACAGCCTCCTGCCAGAGCCTTATCAGTTGGGTGTTGTTATCACTACTGAGGGAGTCTAGGAGCTCCTGGTACACGAAGGCGTTGGTGATGTCTCCGAAGAAGACGAAGAGGGCTGGTAGACACGTCCCTGCCACCAGTGCTGCTGCTGCCCCTGCCACCATCAGCCGTCGCTCCCCTGCCGTACTGAACTTGAACTGTTAACAGGAGAAGGACTTGAAGTGTTAACAGGAGAAGGACTTGAAGTGTTAACAGGAGAAGGACTTGAAGTGTTAACAGGAGGAAGGACTTGAACTGTAAACAGGAGGCTTGAACTATAAACAAGAGAAGGATTTGAAGTGTAAACAGGAGAAGGACTTGAACTGTAAACAGGAGAAGGACTTGAACTGTAAACAGGAGAAGGACTTGAACTGTAAGCAGGAAAAGGACTTGAACTGTAAACAGAAGGACTTGAACTGTAAACAGGAGAAGGATTTGAACTGTAAGCAGGAAAAGGACTTGAACTGTAAACAGGAGAAGGATTTGAACTGTTAAGACACAAGGACTGTGATTTTTGGAGTAGGCAGTTGCACCCCATTTGATATATTTGCATACAAAAGATGTGTCTACGTAAATGCGTACATCTGTGTAATATCTACTTGCTCAGTATCTATAGATATATTTACAATATTATTTAATATTATCATAGTCAAATTATTTAGGAAAAAAATATGATTTACATAATTATTTTGATCAAAAATTATTCTGTATATAATTATTGTTTTAATAATATTAAGTATTTTTTTTAGAATATTGTTATGATGTTATTTTTATTTTTATTGTAACTAAAGTTACACAAGTAATTTTATGGACTTTGCCACTCACCAGCTGTAGTACAGGAACTGGGACGGGTTTCAGTTTCGCCTTCTGTCTCTCAGGATTTGTCTCCTCGAAGCTACAACGGAACACTTTGTGTAGTTATACTTCACTCAATAGACATATTATATCGATCAGGTCAAAATATAACTGATTATTTTGCGTTTATATCTACCGGGTATATACTATACATGTTTATTCTCGTGATATACACACATATAATCACGTGTTTATTTTCGTGATATACATACATATACTATACATATCTATGTCTACCCATATAACTGGCCATAGATTATTTTTATTTAATCATATAAGGAAATAGAGAGAGTTAGGCTCATAGTATATTGACTAACCCTCATATGTGTATCTGTAAATAGGACTATAGCTATCCCTCATTTTTTATGTATACCCATATTTGCCCATTAGTTTATACATATATAATTTGCTTCACTCTTCAATAAATTACCCAATCCATCTTTCCATTTATTGATCTTCTTTCTCATCTATGTTTATCAGTCATCATGTACACCTGTCTATTTCTTGATCTACTAAACTATTCAACTCACCCTTCAAGAGGTCGGATGTTGACTTTGGTGTGTCTGCCAATACCCGGGATGTGAATGAGCCTTCTGTGGGTGCCTCTGTTATCATCAGTCCCCATCTCGCTTCACGCCTGGAATATGCTAGGTATTAACAACAGTATACTACTACTACTACTACTAATAATAATGCAGGCGATGAGTCACAATAACGTGGCTGAAGTATGTTGACCAGACCACACACTAGAAGGTGACGGGACGACGACGTTTCGGTCCGTCCTGGACCATTCTCAAGTCGATTGTGACACAATCGATTTGATAATGGTCCAGGACGGGTCGAAACGTCGTCGTCTCTTCATCTTCTTTAGTGTGGATTGGTCAACAACAATAATAGTTTAGTGAAATATATTTTTCTG